>NC_034610.1:51812659-51834893 GCF_900095145.1 Mus pahari | reverse complement strand
ATATATATATATATATATATATATATATATATATAGAGAGAGAGAGAGAGAGAGAGAGAGAGAGAGAGGGGGGGGGGAGACATGCCATTTAGTAAGAGTGTCACTTTGGGACTGTTGGAGGGTTTGTTTTATTTTCTCGTTTTTGGATCCAACATGATTCCTTGACTTTGAAGAAGAAAATAATAGGAAGAACTTTTTCATATCCATCTGTTAGCCATATATGAGTTTGAAGGATTTATCACATTTTCCTGTCAGTATGAGAGATGGAAGATGGAGTCTTTCCTACCCCCTTGCTTGCTTGCCTTCTTGATCAGAGTCTGAATTTGGGTAACTGCCGGGTGGGTTAGAAACAGTCTTTTTGGGCATAGACACTGTTTACATTAGTCTATAGCTTTGCTTTTTTGTATACTCTCGTTTACCTTTTTAGTTAGTTAATACAAAGCCTATTGTTAAAGGCCTGTTAATTAAAATGTTTAGAGTTGTCCAATTACAGAGGGAGAGCAAAGTAACAAAAGCAGAGGGATGACTTGATGAAGGTCACTCATCGCCTGAAACATGTTAGATGAGAATACATGTATTAAATATAAATATAAACTGACATTTGTATCTCATGAGTTAATGAAATAAATACAAAGTCCACTTTGGAGAGAAGGAATTTCAAGCTGTACACTTAATATAAGGACTGAGAAGAAGTAGATAGAGTCCTAGGATGAGGCTTGTTAAGGGCAGTCATACACAAGGCAAACAGATCCCTCAAAAGTAGGACGCCCACCTGAAGTGAGTTTTGACAGAACACTTATTTCCAAGCTTAACTTAGACTTTAAAGAAAGCTGATTTGATAATGAAGTACAAAAATTGACACATTGAAACAGTTTCATACTTGTGAATTTGGGACTCTTAAGAAATTTTAAGATGTGTTTGTTAAATCCCACCTGACCCCTACTCATTTTTCTTGTCCTTATAATAGAGACATATGTAAGTAAACAGATATACATAATGAGGTTTGAAGTAGTCCCCTATTGATATGCTTTCTATATAATATATTCTGTTTGAGTAACTCTTATTTCATTACACCTTAACTTTAAATAGGAAAAGCAAAAAATGTTCAAGTGATTATAATTTGACATTTATATTTTTATTTGTATTGTGATATGTTTATCTTTTTCTTTGATTCGCTTTTTTTTTCCTTAAAAAGCCAATATTTTATTCAAATTTATTATCTAGGGACAGTAGACTTTTTTAAAAAGTTTGGCTGGCTTAAAAATTAATACTAATTGTTTACATTATTAATCCTAATATTTACATTAGGTATTAACAATGTAGTCAATAATTATAATTTAAATTTCTTCAGTGGTTACAATTTTAAAGTAATAAAATATGACTTTTTCAGTTTTTTTAATGTAGCTGGATTGATGGATTATTATCCATTTTGTTTCAACTTAGAAAATTCTGTGAGATATAGAAATTGGTTTTAGAGAATATATATGCACTATACCCTCAGAGAATGTATATGCACTATACCCTTACAGAGACATTGTTTTCATCTTGTTTACATTTGTGAAGTTATCCCCAGTTAGCTGTAGTCAGGTTTGTTGATAACAAACAGGTTTGTCCATAACATTTGTCTATGACAGCCAAAGATTTTGAAAGTTAATGTATAACTGGAATAAAACAATTCTAAGGATGCACTGGTCCAAATGCAGGTGTTCTTAAAGATTTATATGGGTTATTTAAAAACTTCTTTCTGTTTGCTTTGATATTTAAGTACAAACCAGTTGTAGAGATTAAATATTTATGGACAAGATAGGTAAGTGAATAGGCAGGAACAGTTATTATTTATTAAAGAGAAACAATAGGTAAGTAAATGCATGGAGGAAGGGAAATTAAAAATAGCAACAAAAATTTTTCACTGTATTTCAGTGTGAGGAAAAAGGTACCTTTCCTTCTTCTAAGCAAAGATTTGCCAACATTTTTATAAGAAATGTGTACCCAATTTTACAGGCAAGAATTTTACCTTATTCTTGGGTTTTTAATCTGCATTCTGGACAGTCCTTTAGTTTTGTGCTTGCTAAAAGATAGAAAGAGGACAGATTTTTTTTTTTCCTTTTTTTTTTTTTTCCGAGACAGGGTTTCTCTGTGTAGCCCTGGCTGTCCTGGAACTCACTCTGTAGACCAGGCTGGCCTCAAACTCAGAAATCCGCCTGTCTCTGCCTCCCAAGTGCTGGGCCTGGCTAGATGACAGATTCTTGAGCTGTAGCTGTAGTGCTCAGTTACATTGTAGGTTCTTTAAAGGATTCTCTAACTTCCTCTCAGAGGAAACTCAGGTATTTTGTGAATTAAGTATTGTGGTATTTAAACAAAGCAGTTGAAATCAACACAAATTGATTGGCTGTTTACCAGCCATTTAAAGATAAAACATTTGTCATGGCCTCATGATTCTGTGAAAAAAAGTCAGTACATAAATTAATAATGCCAATACTCATTCTATAGTAGAAAAATATATAAAATATAGAAAAGGGAAATAGTTTGAGTGACCATTCCTCTGCAGTGCAGTGAACATCATTGGGCATTTTATAAGCTGTAAAAGAGGAAGACTTACAGGCAGGAGGATATACAGAATTACCAAGAGCTTTTTGGAGCATTGAGTGCTTTGGTATAACTTTGGTATTAATGTGGAAGGCTGGTTGCCAAGGATAAATAGGAGGGACTTATTTACGGTTCAGAGACCTACCTAAAGCCTTTGTTTTCCTGAGGAATTTGCCTTTATTGAATAGACTGGAAAACTTAAGATTTGGCTTCTAGTTTAGGAAGACCACGATCCATTTTTTCCAACTCAGTATTACTCAGACTTCACAGATAAACTTAAGGCTGGTCACACAATAGTCCATAGGAAATTCCCAGACTGTCCAGTACACAAGATGACAGGATTTGGTGTGACAGTATTTAGGGCCAGAGAAGGTAGTAATAGTGTCTTCTCATTTTCTCTGACCATTAAGTGGCTTAAGGCACGGAAACTGAAGTGACACATTGCAAGATTCAGCAGAGGTAGGTGTTTAAAGGAGACGAAAACAGGGGTTTTGTTAGGGAAGAACTTTCAGATGATTCTAGATTGGCCAGGAAAGGAAATGACATCAGGAACTGTATAAAGGAAGGAAGATGGGGAAGCAGCCAGAGGTCTCCATAACTAAAGAGCAGGTGTGGGAATGGGAAATGATCTGGAAGGGCCAGCACTTGGGGTCTGAGAATGGGATTGGGACTTGTTTTAGATGACAATGCCAAGTCGCACTTTATTGCTGAGAGGAAGTAAAGTGATTTGAATGTAGGAGTTTAGAAGTTGAAAATAAAGGGCAGTTTTATGTTTTTTAAGACTCATCAATATCTCTAGCCTAGAACCTCAGTGGGAGGCAAATGCACACTTTTAAGAAGCTACAAACTTGTTTCTAATACATGAGTATTGGAGCATGGTCTAAGGACATCTGAGAAGCCGGGCTGTGTTTCCTCAGGGACAGTTAAGTAGGTTTGTGGGGCTGTTAGCAGATGGCATGAAGAGGATGACAAGGAGTGAAATGATCAAGTCAGCCCTGCCAGTGGTAGAGTCTCAGAGGAGGCCATGTTGAGACAGTAGAATGTTTCCCTCTGACCTGCAGATGGCATTGTGAGAAAGTGGGCAGTGTCCGAGTAGGCTGTGGGAGGGACTTGAGTTGATAATCCTGTGTGATACAACTGAACTTTTCCCACCACAAAGGCAGAGTGTAAAAGCTGTTGGGAAGAATGGAATGGTGGCAGCCATGTTATCTAAAGCCAGGGTACACTGAGACGCCTTTCCTAGAGGCCACAGGTGCCACATTTACTTTTAGCTTTCAGAATCTTAGATAATAGGTTAGCAAGAAAGTTGTCAACCGTGAGAGGCTTATGGCACTGAAACAGAATCCACATCTCTCCTCTCTTAGATTTACATTGGTCAATGCTTTAGTGATCCTGTGCATGTTAAGTAAGTTTTACATGGAATGATGTGCCTCTTGAAATAGGCAAGCCGCACGAAGGAATACTATATGGCACAACTAGAGGCTGATGGTGCTTTTTGATTTTTTTGGACAGGAGGTAGCTTGAGAAAAAGTTGCCATAAAGGTAGTAAAATAAATAACAGCCTCCATTAGTTAACGTGCTAATAGCGCCTGGGTAGGAAGGCAGTGATGCTCAGTATTAAGAATGGGCTATTGACATTTTGTTGACACTTTGACTGGGTTCATACAGAACTTGATTATTTAAAGCATGTGTTGTAGTAGAATTATAAGAAACAAAACATACTCTTTAACCATTTGTAAATGTACACTCAATATAGCCACTTTTATCAACAATGTTGAATAGTCATCCTTACTATGTATTTCTGGAAATATTTCATATTCAAGACAGAAACTATGTACATATGAGGCAGGAGCTCCCTGCTCTCTCTTGTTCTTGCTCTCTGGTAACCCCTTAAGTTGGTCTCTATGAAGTAGTTTATTCATACAGGCCTAAATATATTATTTCTCCCTTTGTGTCTGGCTCATGTGACTTTAGCAAGATGTTTTCAGGTTGCATCTATATTGGACAAACTTCATTCCTTTGTTCTGAATACTGCAATGCCATGTTTCCTTTATCCATTTCTCTGCAAAGAGACGCTTGTGTCCCATCTTTCCACTGTAATTTTGTTAGGAAGTTTGGTGTATGAAAGTCTGTGAGTCCTAGTTTTCTTTTGGTTTGGATCTAGAAGTGGAATTGCTTGGGTACATAGCAATTATCAAGGACCCTCCGAGGTGACATCATATTACATTGTACTAGCAGTCACGGAAGGCCTGATTTTACTGCATCCCCAGCCATGTGTATTTATTTTCACTTTGTAAAAAACATAGCTCTCCTGGTAGATACATTGCTATGGGTCTGATTTACACTTTCCTAATGATTACCAAGACTGAATACCTTTTCATGTGCTCATTGGTCATTTTCTTCTAAAAAATGATTTCTCAAGCCCATTTCTTAATTATTTTTGTTTTTTTTTTCATTGAGTTATAAGAGTTAAGTAGTCTGAAAATTAAGTCTTGATTTTCAAAACTGTTCTTCCTTTTTATAAGTTGTCAAGTTCTTTATATTCTGATGAGATCCAGTTTATATACTCCTTTGTTCTCTGTGCTACTGGTGTTGTGTGTTCCGGTGCTTAAAGAGTTTGCATTCTATTGACTTCTAACATTTTAAGGATTTGATTACGATAATTTAGTCATTGATCCCTTTGAGTTAATTTTTATATGTTGTGTGAAGTGTGACTTGACTTGGTTGCATGTCTAAATCAGTTATCCCAGTATTTATTGAGGAAATTCTCCTCCCCTATTGAGTAGGCTTGATACACTTTCCCAAAGATCATTTGAACAGAAATATGTTTATTTCTGAATTTGGTGAAAATATTTATTTACATATTTTTATGAGTATGTGCTTATATAAGTTTTATGTATATTGTATACATGTAACAACCTACGGAGGCCACAAGAGGGCATTAGGTTTCATATAATTGACAGAGTAGGTAGTTGTGAGCTGTTGTGTGGGTGTTGAGTCCCGCCCCAAACTGGGAACCTCTGCAAAAAAACCAATAAGTGCTCTTAACTACTGAGCCATCTGTTTTCTTGATTCATAATTTTATTTTATTGATGTATTTGTCTATGCATAATTCCATACCAAAGTATCTTAGTATGTCAGTTTTGTAGTAAATTATGACATTGGGAGGTGGCAGTTGTTGAACTTCACTCTATTTATGAAAAAGGGATGGTAAGACCTTAACAGGAACGCATTCAGTCTGTAGACCACTCTGAGGGGTGTCTGTCTTCCCATGGTCTCCAGCTACAGTCACTGGCTGCCTTTTTTACTTACTTGGCCCTTTTTTATTTATGTCATTAATATTTTATCGTTTTTTTTTTTTTTCAGACAAGCTTTGGTTAAGTCAGTCCAAAACAAATTTATTTCTTTCAATGGTCCTTTTCTTTAATTCCCATTTTGTTGACAGCTATTACTGGTGTGTTTTTTGTTGGATGATTGTTTGAGGTGTGTGGTGTGTGTATGTGTGTGTGACTCACAATCTACAACTTTGCTGGACTTGGTTATTCAACTTCTTCTCCTTATAGAGAACATGGCTTATTTTCTATCAGCAAAGGTGAACAATGTATTTTAAAATCTTATTCTGTTACTTTGTACAGCTTTATCGTTTCTTCAGTCTAACTTGTCTGCTAGATCCTCCATTGTGTTAATAGTAGTGGTGTCCTTGTTCCTTGTCTTCAGTTTTATTTTAAAATAAAAATTGTCAGTATATTTAGTTAAGCCGTCATACTTAACTAAATCTATTGACCTCAGTATGTCGAGGGATTGCTATAGATACTGTTTTTCTTTTGCAGCCCAGAGAATGAACCAGCAGTGCGAGAGAAAACACTACAGCTCAGCTGGTAAAGAAGATGCTTTGCTTTTGTGAGCGGCGCCTGTGGAATCTGTGATGGAAATGTAAGACTAGCCTCTAGAGCATCACAGCTTCGCCCAAGCTCCAATGGAGTGAGTAGGATAAATGCAGAGAAAAATACTTGTGTTTAGTTTTAATTGTGCAAAATGAATTTTTATTGACTTACCAGTGCTTTATAGAGAAAGCAGTCCTATGCATACTAAATGATTACAATCAAGATTTCTAAGTTTCCACATAGGGATACTATGATTAGTCTAAAAATCTGGAGGCCTGTGTTTTCCTACCTTTGCTTTGCATAGAAATTTACTTAAATACCCAAGGTAAGACATTTCAGCTTTTATTAAGATGAGAAAGATTTCTGGAGTTTGGAACTAATCACTAAAAGTTTGTTTCATGAAGTTTAAAGATTTTTTTTCATACTATTACATTTGTGTTTATATTTAGAAATTAGTATTCCATTTTTATTCATATCAATTGGTTTAATTTGTATTTTCATTAGTTGTGTTTTTCTGTCATCTCGGCTTTTTGTAATATGCCTTCAGCGGTTTGACAACCTTGAACCTTTTCATATTAAAGTTCATTATAGTCATGAAATATTTCCTACAATCAACACGGTAGTTATAGATCATGGGAAATGAAACCTTGTTACCTTTCAGTCTTGTTCATTAGTGTTCAGATTCCTGGACCAGAGCAACTTTTGCATATACTATTTCACAGTCTCCAAGTTGGACACAGAAACTAGTTTGTTACCCCCTTTTTCAGTGTAATAACTCTGCCATCAAAAGTATAACTATGTCATTCTAACTCAGTGTTGAGAATTGGATAAGAGAAAATGGTGCCATAATTCACTTTCTTTATATTGAAACCAGTGAATTTTGTGTATTGCATACTCCACACCCAACACACACCTAACTGGAGATCACATTCAGAATCTTGGCCTTGTGCTTGCTAGGCAAACTCCCTACAGCGGAGGCAGATGCCTCTTTCCACCTATGTGTGTGCTGTACAGATAGGGTTAATCTTGTATGTTTGTAGACCATGGTCACCAGAGAACTTACTATAGCTTAGTAAATGAGATGAGACAAATATGTTACCAAATAAATGGTAGTGCAGGTACCAATTTGAGATAACAATAAGATGCTTTTGGAGCTGAGAAGAAGAAATTAATATGTAAAGAACTGAGAGGGAAGAAAACAAGAAAGGGGTACAGCTGCCTAACATTCAGGTGCTTCAGAGTATCAAGAACTGATAGGATGTGTACAAGAGTAAAGAGGAAGAAAGCGTATTACCAGGGTTACTGAATTTAATCATTGAATTGAATTTCAGCAAAGCCTTTGCTATGACTGCACTAATCAGCAGAGGCTGAGAAATTGTTTTGAGACTGTTTGAACCTTGAAGAAATGTTGTCTCCCTGGGAAATCTGCACTTGGTGCAGCATGAGAGCTTGCAGCTGCACAAATCTTAGCCTTAAGCCACTCCTGGCAAACCTGGAATCCTTACTTTTGATTATGGCTAGCCATGGTCAAAGGAGCCTGGGATCTGTGTGGGCTGTCTGCTCTAGTGGGCAGCAAGGGCAAGAGAGCTTTGGTAGTCGGGACTGTTCCCAGCACTGATAAACTTTGTGTAGGGTTTGAATAAAATGACTGGAGTGAGCTAGCTGGGGTCAACCTTTTCCAAGAAGGCAGAACCCCTCTGCTCCTTTGGGAAATGAAGACTTAGCATCTTGGTGAGTTTCTCTTTCTACTGTGGCATCTATACCAACATCAGTCAATAGGCACTTATTAAAAAAGACAGACTATTGAACCCAAATCCAAACCCCTGGACTCAGAAAAAACATATTAGTTAATTCCTATTGTTAGGCAAGTTTGGCAAGTTTTAACATAAAGGAAAATGGTATAACTAAGTCTTTAACTGTTACAGTGCAATTTCATGCTTGGGAACTTCTATTGGATTATGTATACAGGCGGAAACTCTTAAAGGTTGAGAGGTGACAAATAACCATGTCTGAGCAGAGGAGAAACTAGGGAGAGAGAAGACTGAAGTCTATTGGAAGGTTTCTATTTTGTTCAAGGGGTAGGTAGCTAAGGGTCAGGAATTAGGTTTACAGGTTTGGAATGAAAAGGCAGACTCTTAAGGAGTTGTGGCTAGGGGTTATGTGAGCACTAATAATGGTAATTTATCCAAGGCAGAGAGGAAAAAAAAATACAGGATTTAGGGAACAGAGTTTGTTTTCAGGCATGTTAAAGTTCAAGTACCTAGAGAATTTTGAGGTGGGATTTTGGAATACTGAATCAGAAATACAGGTCTGACGTGGAGCATTTCCAGATGTGAGGTGCGAGAAGTCACATAGACCATGCCCATAAGATACTCAGAATACTGACCAAGCATATAATGTATATAACAGGGAATACCTCCAGGGTCTTGAGAGAGTGCTAATATTGAAGGGGCACTGAAGAAAAGGGAAAAAGAAACTTGGGGTGAATTGAGAATGTGCTAAAATCCAAATGAAAAGCATAAGGTTTTAGAAAAAGAATGGGTTCAAGTTATTAAGGTAAAGGAGGCCATTAACTTTGAGTTGCTAGTCAGAGTTCTCGAGAAGTTAGAGTGTGGTACTGATTACAAAATCTAAGGGGTGAGTTTTGCAAATGGCTGGCAGAACCCCATCTTGTGCCTCAGGCAGAGTGGCTGTTTTGCCATTGATTCTTTGGCTGTGTAACTGATGAGTGATAACTGTTTGGTAACTAAGAGGGTGAAGAAATCTCAGCCCTCTTTGGGGCGGTAGGAAATAAAGATGTCTTGGCTAAGTTACTGGGAGGAACTTGGTGATCTCAGGCAGTCAGAGCAGAGTCAGTGAGTGGAGCTACGCAGATCGCTTGGGCGGTTCTGTTCTTACTTGCTTTGGCTGACAACCCTCCTGCCTTTTGTGGGGATGTCTGTTTCCTGTCTTCCTCTGGGCATTGTGGAAATCTCTTACAAGTTGTTTATGGTCTGAAGGGCTGGGCAGCCCAAGGTTTTGTTCCTGCCTTTCCTGCTCTCGCTACTTGCTTCCGTGTTGGTGAGAACATGTTTATGTGTTGCTGACTTGTAACTCGATGGTTATATATGGAAGACAATTTTAACCTTTTAAATAAGATTCCATCACATTATTAGTAAGATTGTGACCTAAAGTCTGTTTAAGACCTATTAGCAGTGAGAATAAATATCTGAACTCATTAAGGGAGGATAAGGTTTTGCACACTAATTACAAAGTACATGTTACACATTTAATGTGTCCCCTCCCTACAGGTAACCCTCTCCTTCTTTGTTCTCCCTGATGTTCTTGTGCTCAGCTCATAAAGTGTTTGCTGCACAAATGCAAGGACCATAGTTTGGTCCCTTGGCACCCACAAAAATGCAGGATGGGTAAGATAGCTTGTAATTCCAGCACTTGGAAGGCAGAGACAACATCTCCAGAGCAAGCTGGCTGGCCATACTAGCCATAATGGTGAGCTGTCGTTTTGTTCAGACATTGCCTCAATGAATAGGTGGACAGCAATTGAAAAAGACTTGTGAAGCCACCTTGGGTTTCTATGTGCACAAGACCAAATGTATGAGCTTACATGTGTGCACACATAAACACAGGGGAAAAAAAGGAATTTCATTCCAATACATCATGTTTGTGACTTTCTACATGCACATATATGTGCTCTATTTGTCATTAGACTACAGCACTGTTAATGCACCTGTAGGTGTTAGTAGGTACTTACTAAGGCAAAGGTTCTAAGTGTCCAGACTGGAGGGGTTAATTGTTTGCGATCCCTGTAGGGACCAGAGTTCAGTTCCCTGCATTCACTTCTAGAAGCTCACAATTACCCGAAACCCCAGGTCCAGGTCACCAGGGGTTTCCTCTGCACAGGTGCCTCTGCATGCATACATACATCTACATACATCAAAGTTTTTAATCATGTTAAGTTCTAAGTTGGCAAATCTTTTATTCCCTCTCTTCAGAGCAAATTTTATATTTATATTTCTATATTTATGTGGAACTTTCATAGAACTTTAGAAACTAAATTTAGAAATCATTTTTTTTTTTTAACCTGAACCATGTAATTTTCAAGTAAGGAAATTTAAGTTACTGGTTTATCTGAATGACTAAAAGCATGTAGTTAATGAAGGACAGAGAGACTTGGGTTTTTAGATTTCATGTTTAGCATTAGTTTCACTGTCCAGTGACGGTATACTTTGTCTGTGGGTGCTTACAGCCATCCACTATTTGGCTTTGTTGTGCTTTCTTAGAAGTACACTGACAGAACCTTTTCATATTGGCAGGGTATATATAAGTACCTTGTATTGAAAAAGTTTTATCTAGATATTGGAACTTAAATTTCTGTTTTACAATATGGTGTGCTTATGGTTTTGCTTTTTAAAAAAGTGTTCTGTTTTAGTAATCATTTGCAAGGTCTTGTGGGATACATAGATCACGCTGGAGGGAGTCCAGAGGATGTCTTCATGCCTGACCAGAGGAAGTCTTGATAGATGAAGCGGCAGCCAGACCATTTCAGGGTCCTAAGAGACTCTGGGTTATCCTAGCATGAGCCTTTTGAGGAAGGACTGTGGCTGAATTAAGAGGCATATGTGGTGATTTAGTAATTGATGTGTGATTTGAGAAAGGTATAATGGGCATTATATGGTTTGGGCAGATGGGAGGATGATATTAATATGACTTAATGATCTTTTGAATGCATTGAGGTATAAGTGCATTTAGGAGCTAAATTACTGGCTTGCGTAAACATCTAGGAATGTCACCTGATTGCTAATTAAAACGAAGGCTGCAAATTGCTGTTGTCTGGAGCAATAATTTGAGGAACCTAGCTATTTTCCTATTCCTCTTCATAGTGATTCTGAAGTCAAAGGTAGTAGATTTCATGTTTTTAAATGTTTGCATTTAATAATGTCTTAGTATTTAAGATATGCTACATTTGCTTTGGTTTATTTTTTTGTTTGTTTGTTTGTTTGTTTTTTTGTCTAGTAACTATACTTTTCATTGGTTCCTGCATCAACATAAGACTACAAATGAAAAAAAGGTTTTTATGTGTATCTAGTTTTTGCTGTTTTCTTTTACTTTTCTACCCTTGTTTTTGCAATAGGAGCATTATATAGCCCAAGCCGGCTTTGAATTTGCTGGTCTCTTCATTTTTTTTTCTATCTTATATAGCATGTGGTTTGCATGGAATGGCCTACTGAATATTTTCTGAACTAGTGAATTAAAATATAATGAAAGTTTAAATCTGATTTCAATTTATTTTCTTCTCATAGGATGGCCGGCTGTGGTGAAATTGATCACTCAATAAATATGCTTCCTACAAATAAGAAGGCAAATGAGTCCTGTTCTAATACTGCACCTTCTTTGACAGTTCCTGAATGTGCCATTTGTCTACAAACATGTGTTCATCCCGTCAGTCTGCCCTGTAAGCATGTTTTCTGTTATCTGTGTGTAAAGGGTGCTTCATGGCTTGGGAAGCGATGTGCTCTTTGTCGACAAGAGATTCCTGAGGATTTTCTTGACAAGCCAACCTTGTTGTCACCAGAAGAACTTAAGGCTGCAAGCAGAGGAAATGGTGAATATGCATGGTATTATGAAGGAAGGAATGGGTGGTGGCAGTATGATGAGCGCACTAGTCGGGAGCTAGAAGATGCTTTTTCCAAAGGTAAAAAGAACACGGAAATGTTAATTGCTGGATTTCTGTATGTTGCTGACCTTGAAAACATGGTTCAATATAGGAGAAATGAACATGGACGTCGCAGGAAGATTAAGCGAGATATAATAGATATACCAAAGAAGGGAGTAGCTGGCCTTAGGCTGGACTGTGATACCAATACTGTAAATCTAGCAAGAGAGAGTTCTGCTGATGGTGCGGACAGTGGATCAGCACAGACCGGAGCTTCTGTTCAGCTTGCAGTGCCATCTTCTACAAGGCCCCTAACATCAGTTGATGGTCAGTTAACCAGCCCTGTAACACCATCCCCTGATGCAGGCATTTCTTTGGAAGACTCTTTTGCTCATTTACAACTCAGTGGAGACAGCATAGCTGAAAGGAGTCACAGAGGTGAAGGAGAAGAAGATCATGAATCGCCATCTTCTGGCAGAGTACCAGATACCTCCGTTGAAGAAACAGAATCAGATGCCAGTAGTGATAGTGAGGATGCCCCTGTGGTAGTTGCACAGCACTCTTTGACCCAACAGAGACTTTTGGTTCCAAATGCAAACCAGACAGTAGATGACCAGTCAGACCGATCAGGAACTGACCGATCAGTTGCAGGGGGTGGGACCACGAGTGTCAATGTCAGATCCAGAAGGCCTGATGGACAGTGCACAGTGACAGAGGTTTAAACAAATGTCTTCAGCACCACACTCAAGGGTAAAATGGATACCTGTAAATTTCTGCCCACATAACATTATACTCATCCTTAGTAGTGCGTTGTGGGAGTAGGGGGGAAGGGATATGGGAAAGACAGACCTGAAATTAAAATGTCTAACATGTCTCTGCTGAAATTTATTTAATGTGAGGAATTGGGGTGTTGATAGTTGAGAGCTGTTCAGTATGACACAGTTTTCTTGACATCTGTTTACTTTATAGTGTAATTTTTTAAGTTTTTAGTTCTTTTGGCTAGTGTGTCCCTGTGCATTAATGGTCCTCACCTGACCCTTGCACTACCTTATTTTTTCTGCATGGATTGGTATAAAATCTTCAATAAAATTCGGCACCTGTGAGATATTTGATATCATTATGAGCAGGAAGCTTGATGTGAATTTGGGATTTTAAAATAGATGATTAACAACTATAGTTGGTCTTATTGACATAGAAATGTAAAGCTGCAGCTAATAAGTTTCAGAATCTGTAACACTTCATGGTGTTCCTTTCCATAAGATTTGCTGTCTTGTCCTTGTACTTTGAGGTTTCTCTTAGTCTGAATTTTTCTTTTTGATTAAAAAAACTTTATAATATAATAAATACTAGAGTTTATCAGAAATAATTTACTTCTTGTTTGAGTCTGGAAAAGGGATGGGGACACTTTGGTATTTGTGGCTAAAGAGCTTTTTTAAAAGGTGAGGTTTGAATTGATTGTATTCTATTCAAACTGTTCCTTACTCAAGAAGTAAGTCTGATTCCTTCAGAAGAGAATAAGGAAAGAGAAGCTATCAATGGGCACTGTGTTTGGAATAAACAGATGTGGGAAAAGATTCATAAGTCATGAGATTTAAATTTCTCAAGCAGCTAATACCATTAATTTACATTTACTTTACCAGTCTCTATCAGTGGTCTTACTGTCTGGGCTACAAGCATAGTGTTATAGAACCAATAAGCCCACTTTATATGGATTGGCAAGGTAGGAAATACTGACGAACACAGAATTGAGAATTTGTCTCGGAGAAAACACATCTGTCTGTGTTTGCTTTAAAAAGTGGGGTTCTGTATTTACATACTTCTAAATTCCCTGTATTAGGATTATCACATTAACAGAGTGCTAAAACAAACAACCAAAAAGTCATTATTTTGAGTTTCTTACCTCTTGTTGAGACTGATTAGAAGTTAATTCTTATACAGTTTTTATGGAACAAGTAAATTCTGGAATGGACATAAAGTTTGGGTTATGTGTGTTTATTAAATTTAGTTATTAAAAGATAGCCATACAAAAATTATAGTTAGGTATTGCTCAAAAATCTGGTGAAAATGAAAAGAATGCTTCATGAGTCTTTAAATCAACATTACTGCTTTACTATTAACATGAACATCCCAGAGACCAGTGCACTGCTACTCTATAGCCAATAGAGTGGCTCTCTCTGTTCATGAAGAACCATTTCCCATCAGTATCCTATGTATACAGAACACACACACGAACATACCTAATATTTCTTACATTCCTCTCTACTCTCTCCCTGCCTTTTGCTTCATATGAAGGATATATTAAGTTATTTTAAATTTTGTTTAACTTTGCTTTTGTAAATTATTTCGACTTAAGAAAGACCAAAACAGCCAGAAATAGCAGTACTGACAAGTGTTTGGGAGGCGGTGGAAGGAGTGTCAGGGGTTCAAGACTACCCTTGGCGCTTACATAGCAGGTTTAAGACCCTCTCTTACAAGTTAAATTAATAAGTATGTTACAAAACATAAGCCGGGCTAAGAATTACTACAGGGATGTAGAAATTGGTAGATGGGTTAAACGTTAAGAAAGACAACAGAGCACTGAATTAAAATATGGAGACACCACCCAAGCCCAATACGCAGGATTAGCAGTCCCCTTTGAATGACTTGTGCAGCTCGTTTCTAATATCATCTCACCTCATGCATGTTCCCCTGCAGCTTCACCTGTAGTACACTCATTTTAAACGCTATTTAGTATGCTTTCCTTTCTTAGCAATAGCCTCTAAATTTGCAGGTCCACCCCACAGTGTTTCCAAAATGTCTCGTTCATTCTGTAACGCCTCCTCTATATACAGTTCTCGGCCAGAACAGACAGATTTTTTTAACCCCCTAATGACTTGTGGAGGCCCACTGACAAATTTCTCCAGCCACTCTTGTGCCTGTTCTAGAGCTGTAGCTTCATCTGAGGACTGTAAGACCTCATCAGCCAAGCCTATATTTAAAGCTTCCTTGGAATCCAGTTTGAGAGTCCCGCTTAGCACTTTGAGAGCTTGTCTGCTGCCAATGATTTCAACCAGACGGCTGGCACCACCCCAGCTTGGAACTATACCCATCTCCTTGTGGACAAATCTAATCACACTTTCCACAGTCATCAACCTGTAAAAACAAAAATAAGAACTGTAACTACACACATATATGAGAACCATGGTCTCACAGGAAATCGCTGATCCTTTTAAGGCAGACATAAAATTGTTGGATAATGTCCCCAACTAGAATTTAACTTACCATGTACTATTCAAAGTACTCTTGCTTTTAAAAGTAACATTTTGTTTCAACTTTTCCAATCTTTGATAAGAAACTCAGCCTCACATTTAAGGAACTTTATGTTAACTAATGCTCAAAGTAACTGTGACATAAATAGTCTCATTTCTGTGGTTGAGAAAACATGCAATGGAAGCCAAATAGCTCATCCAAAGTAATACAGCTTTAGTAACACCAGGACTTGACCTCCAGATAGTTGGCTTCAGTATCGACACTGAAGTGCTCATGGCACACACTATAAAGCTAGACCAAAGCAGAAGCAGGAGTAACAGGAAGGAAGATGGCATTAGCTTCCATTGGACTGACAGCAGGGAGTTCCTATAGGAGTTATACCCCATCTAGTGTTTTAATGGATAGGGCAATTCAAAAAGAGAATAATTGGTGGATTTAGAAAGAAGCTTCACATCTAGTTACTTGTGTAATGGGGGTCCTGTAAAGTTCTAAAGTGTACAGTGTCTCTAGGAAGAGTTACCTGTGTAATGTTTTTGTTGTATGCAGTAATGGAAGGCTTTTTTTATATATATATATATATGAAAACCTAATCTAGACTAAATGTCAAACTGAAATTTTAATATTTTCCTAAGAATAGTAATTTTTGGAAACTACTCAGTAAAAAAGAAGAGCTGAAGTGATCTGCCTTTCCAACACATTGTACATTCAACTGTGGATGACTTAGTTCTCATAGTACCAAGTGTCTTACACTTCAGCCTGACCTTGAATCCTGAAACACTACAGTGGAGAATTCCTGCAAAAGCCTACTAACCCACTGGGAACCTTTGTCCTCAGAAGATGTGTATCTACCAGGAATGTGTCACAATGATGAGCAATTGCTTCTACAGTCAAGTCTATGGAAAAGGCTTCAACAAATAGTTTTAAATGGGTATCAAGCAGAATAATCTTCATCAAAAGGACCTGAATCTAATCCCATAATGAGAATCTGCTAAAAAATTGGGAAGGAATTAAATTTGCAGAAGATAGTATCTAATAGTTGTGGAAATAGAAATATTTGCTACTCTTAAGTAGCATAATTACTTAAATATTCCAGTTTTTAAACCAAATTCTGGAAATGACATGTGTTGGCCTAACTAATGACAACTGAGAAAATGCCGATATAAACAGTAAACTTATTTATAAATGAATATAAAAATTAGGCATTGGATGTTGGTACAATATACATACCAACACTGCATGAGTCCATTGCTTCTAAGAAATCTAGGCAACCATCCTTATGTATGTTTTGTTTCTTCATTTTACAAGGTCACTTTTGTCAGTTTTTTAAAGATTTATCACGTTTTTCATAAGTGTGTCAACACAATGCCATGGCATATATATGGAGGTCAGTTGCTTCTCTCTCCGCCGTGTGACTCTTGCAGATGGGTCTCGGTTGGGTTGTCAGGCTTGGAGGGAAGTGTGTTCCATCACCGAGCCAAACTCACTGCCCCAAGTTTTGCCCTTTTTGAATCCTATTTTACAACTAGCAAATCCTCAAGAAGTTCTTGTAAAAGCATGTACAATAATCTGACATGTGTTCTTTATAAATTACATAGCTAGTATGCTTGTGTTTGTGTTGATGTACCCTTTAGTATGCATTAAACATAATTTTGAAAATCTACTGGTGATAACAAAAGGTTTCAACAGTGACAGCTACACAACACTCAGCAGAAAATCTCTTACAAGATTCCTTATTAGTCTCACAAAGTTAAACTTTAAATTTTCAAGTCTTGGAAAATATAATTCAAGAGGAAATGATTGAACCAATAAGATATACCTCAAAATAGACACTGCTTCCTCATCTCCCAGGATTATGCAGTAATTCTAGCGTTCACATGCAGTTACCTAGTATTAACTGAAATTCTTATTGCTGGGGAGAGTATGTGTCCATAAAGAAGACTTGGCCCTTATAAAATCATAATAGTCTATTTATAAAACCAGTAAATTCTCTTTGATATAAAACTTCTATGTGCCACTGACATATGGTAAGGAAGAGATGAAATTCATCAGATGTTAGTATGTTTCTTACAGCTATTTGAATGGAACAGTTACAGGAAAAACTGCCCACACTGGGCAAACTATTACTTTGTGTGCGCACACACAGCACAGCACACCATGCAGGTCTCAAGACAACGTGAGACCCAGAGATTGAACTCGGGTGCCTTTACCTCCTGAGCCATCTTTGTGGCCTGATTTGTACTTTTGTCAGGGATGCAGGCTAAATGCTGACCTGAGGAAAGGCTACTCTGTGTGCTGCTACTGCTTTCTGAAGAGTAAACCCCAAGTTTCAGGGTTAGGAAACATATCCAAGAACATTTTTAAATGAAATGAACTTAACAAACTACTCAACAGAATGTGTTTTATAAAATGTATACAAGAAAACCAGTATTTAAAGTGTTCACTGATGAAAGGTATTGTGACCTGTGATAAAAGGTGGGCTATGTACTGAACTAGAAGACTGCAGAGCTTTCCTGTGCAGTTCATGGAGCCACAGCCAGATCCTGGGGCTGGACCTCCTAATACAGTCTCTGGCTGTACACTGCACCCCATAGAGTACAGCCAAGAAACAGGGCGCATAGAGGAAGAAGAATATCACTATTTAGACCCTAAGAAGTTACTTGCCCCTCTCTTGGCCTGAGTTTGCTTGTCTATAAAGCAGTTCTCGTGCCATAGAACATTAGTTATCAAATGTGTTACTATGTAACGAATACTAAGAATATGTACTTTCCAATTCTTTATAAATAATATCAGAGGAACTATGTTTTATTTTAAAATCTATGAGACTGTGCTATAATGTACTTTTACTTAGAAATATTGTTTTGTAGCCTCACATAATAAGCTTTGTGTATTAGCTTTTGTTATAATTTAGTAGACCCATTAGATTAGCACAGAAACACTGTCTGTAGTAATCCTAAATTGTTCCTTGTAAAATATAATCTTTTAATTCATTTAAAATTAGAACAACTATCTTTACACTGTGAAACCTAGTATGGTAGTGGGCCATCTTTCAACAATGATTACATTAATGGAGACCATTAGATGTATGTTTTTGTCTTTCCAAATAATAAAAAATAATGTTTTGTTTATCTAGACATGGAATTGAAGTAGAAGATTCAAACTGATTATGAAAGAAAGAAAAAGCCAGACATTTATGCCTTTAAGGTTTCTTCATGGAAACTAGGAAATATAGGTAACAACATACATATTTAAAAAATGTATTGCATTGATATTATGAAGGTTAAGTGGAACAGGACAATACATAACTAGTATATTTGCTTGAAGTAAAATTTGTTAAAAACTAGTATTAACTTGCTAATACTCATTTATCTGGGTTTATTTCCCTAGCTCTCAGCGTTTTTGTATTTTTTTAAAGGCTTTCTCTTAGAAAGATTCACTGAAATGTCTGGTTCAGGAGAATGTTTCTGGCAGTTGCATATACCTTATCTGTTACCAGCTGGTGGCTGAGGAGGTGGGGGAAGAGCTATGATTTATACTAAGTTATTTCCATCTTCCTGGAAAGAGAAGAGGTGCTTGAGTGAAAATGTCAGCTGCATGAATTCTAAACAGTTATCAAGGCTAAAAAAGTTAAGTGTGTTAAAATGAGTCAAAATACATATTTGAAATAGTACTTTATCTTTTTAGTACAGTAGCCTTTCATGTTTTCAGATCACTGGATCATAGAGATAACTGGTAAGGCACTGGGAAAAACATCAACTAGCATGACTTATACTGAGGTCCCTGTTCGTTGTTACTGGAGCTAGTAATAAAGCACATTCAGCAAGCAGTCCGTTCTGGAGCTCACATTTTTGATACTATAGCTGCTCTTGGAATGTGGAATTAAAAGGGTTCAGAAATCCAGGGTGATGATTTTCAAAATTCTATGGTAAGAATCATATTTTTCTTTACTTAAACAAAAATTGTTCTATTATCTCCCATTTTCTACAGAAGGTAACACACGTAGCATCAGATCCTATATATAACTGCCCTAAACATAGATACCAACAAGAAGGTTATCTAATGAAATACAGCTAAAAATTCAGACCAGTAATAAAATATATCAACTTTAACTGTATACTGAAGATTCCCAGTATCATTAATGTATAGCAATTATTAAGTAAAGTAGAAATGTCATTGAGTATAAGTCCATGTGATACCATGACAGAGGCTCTGATAACCTACATAACTACTAATGACTAATGGGCGGGTGTCAGCACGGCACCGTCCAAAGGGATAGCTCGCCTCTAAGCAGACAAAGTTGAATGGCATGAGCTTTCACCAGGCCACTCACAAGAGCACGCAGTCTGAATCTGAGAAAGGATTTACTGCTACACCTTTATATTTAATATTTTTAGATTGTAGTTTGACTACAAGTAATTTGTAACAAAAAATGCAAAATTCTGATGTGGGAGGAGGGATACTATAATTAGCTGTGGGCAAATTCTTTAGCAAATAACAAATACATACTACTAGAAAAAATTTAGAAACCAAAGACATGAATATTTTGTAGATGGCTATATCTGGCATATAGAGGTGCTAAAAACTGTTGAAGTAACTATGGCATCATTTCCATAAAAGTGACCATGCTTTCACTGGAAAACTGTTTTAAAAACCTATCAGGTTATGTTTCTGCATGTATCTGATAATAAAGATATAATCATGTATATGAATAATTATACAAAGATCTAGTAAACACTTGAAGAACACCAATATAACATCAAAGGATTTTTATTTTTATCAATGAGCATCTAAAGTCTTAACTTGTGGTCCTATGGAAGAACATTAATGTATTAGTACCTGTTTGCATATAGCTTAAAACTCTTTAAATATGTTTTATTTTTATATATTATATATTTGATTTATATACTCTCTAAGTACTTCTACCTCTGGGTAAAATAAGGGAAATGTGGTCCTATGGAAGAACATTAATGTATTAGTACCTGTTTGCATATAGCTTAAAACACTTTAAATATGTTTTATTTTTATATAATTACATATTTGATTTATATACTCTCTAAGTACTTCTATCTCTGGGTAAAATAAGGGAAACATCTAATCAAGTTATACACAAAGCATTTCCTATTTAGTTTCACATCACTTAAAGCCATGTGACTTATTTCCTCAAAGAACAAAACAGAGGCCACTAATGCAGTCTGAAGTCAGGACAGCAGAGGATGCTAGAGCATGAAATGACCTCTCTGATTTTTTTCCATTGCATCTATGAATCCATTCCCTTATACTGGTTTTCAAAGAGGTTGAGATAGATAAATTGTCTCCTACATCAAAACAACTTTAAAGTTTCTGAGTTAAAAAAAAAAAATACTGTTGACTGAAACAAGTCCTTAATTATCAAATGAAAAACAAAATTTTTCTTATGAGTTTGCTTATGTCTATTATTCTATGTGATAAGTAAGCGCATTTTAATGCTGTGTAGAAGTGAGAGGTTGTTACTAAAATGGTTAAGTGGGGGCTCCAGCGGTGTTGCCAGGTGCCCACTGTTGACCGAGTCATGGGTTCCTAGATTCTGATCTTGTAACAATTCATGAAACACAACATTTGTGTTTGCTATACATACCAAAATGGTATTAGGCTGCCTTATCAAAACTTCATTTCTAAACTAGTGAATAACATTCAACAAAATAGATCTAATGCCAAAGGAATTCCTTGTTACATGGGTATATGCAGTCGTCAAAATTCCTTTATAATGCACAATTAAAATGGATGAATTTGATTATGTGTAATTTAGATGCCATTATAAGATTATTTTAAAACAAAAGCCTTTGTAACTAATCAGCATAACCTACATTCAGAATGACTTCCAGAATGCTATTTACCAAAGCAGAACGGTAATGTCCTTAGCTTTAGAAATGGGGTCAAAAATTGACTGAAACTTGTCTCTTAGTGTATGTGCCAACATTTTAAAAGATAAAGTCTACACAATGTGTAGAAAACAAGGAATGAAACATTCACACAAAGTGATTTTAGAAGCTGGAGAGATGGTTCAGGAGTTAAGAGTATTTATTCTTTCATGTCAGGAACGATAGTTTGATTCCCAGCACACACATCACAGTTAAACCCTTGTAACTCCAGTTCCAGGGGATCTGATGGCCTCTTTTGGCTTCCATGAGCACACATGAAAACAAGAAAAATATTCATACAAAAAAAAAAAACAAAAGATAAAACAAATCCTTTAAAAAAGTGATTTTTGAAAATGTATATTCTGTGGGGAAGATTTTAGGATCTGAAATTGTGTTCTGTTTAAGATTATATCAGATCACCCTTTCCAGTCTGCACCAGCACTGGGTCACCATCACCTAGGGCGCGGACTCAGCGGACACCCCCACGGTCCCTAGCGGACTGCCCAGGCGATCTTAGGATCACTGGTAAGTGGAACACAACTTCTGCTCCAATCCAATCGTGCACTGGTCCTGACACAGCACTAGGGAAGCAGAGAACCTGCCTGACCAGGGGCAAAAATCCCTTCCGGTCTGCACCAGCACCAGGTCACCTAGGGCACGGATTCGGGGACACCCCTACAGTCCCTAGCGGACTGCCCAAGCAATCTTAGGATCACTGGTGAGTGGAACACCACAGCTGCTCCAATCCAATACTGATGGGCCTGTGACAGCAGGAACAAGGACACCAGAGCCTTTCCTGACCAGAGGCTCAGGTTCCTTTTAATCAGTTCAGATTTACCTTCGTTTCAAACAGACCAGACAACTCCACAGTCCTCAAAGGAAACACCACTTCCACACACTGTATCACGCCCAGGATCTTAGGACAACAGGATCCCAGGATAACAGGAGCTGGGTCACACTAGTATTTG
>NC_034610.1:51806403-51812648 GCF_900095145.1 Mus pahari | reverse complement strand
GGAGGAGCTAGAGAAAGTATACAAGGAGCTGATGGGGTCTGCAACCCTATAGGTGGAGCAACAATATGAACTAACCAGCACCCCCAGAGCTTGGGTCTCTAGCTGCATATGTAGCAGAAGATGGTCTAGTCAGCCATCATTGGGAAGAGAGGCCCCTTGGTCTTGCAAACTTTATAAGCCCCAGTACATGGGGAACACAGAGCCAAGAAGGGGGGAGTGGGTGGGTAGGGGAACGGTGCGGGGAGGGAGGGTATAGGGGACTTTGGGGATAGCATTTAAGATGTAAATGAAGTAAATACCTAATAAAAATTGGAAAAAAAAGATTATATCAAATCATTGTATAACAGTTATTTAATATATAAACTGTATTGCTATAAAGTACTTTAAAAACAAAAATAAGGTACTTTAAAAAAACAAAATGAAGTCAAGATTATGAGTGCAAGAATGTCAAACAAAGAAAGTAATCTTAGAGAATGACTTTTCTACTAAAAATTGTAGTGATTAAATAAAGTAACTTTAAGACCACTTTAATATTTTGTGTACATTAAGGGTAAGTATTATGTTGAAGTGATGTTTTTGTACACTGTGTGAATGTGTCTGTGTCCTTCCTTGCCTGCCTACAGCACCTTCTGACTTGCTAAAATAAAAAGCCTATGACATAACATATGGCAGGATAGGAAGGTGGGATATCCTGCAGAAAGGAACTCTGGGAAAGAGAAAAGCATGGAGCTTCCTTGCCTTGACTCAGAGGAAGTTGTTCAAATAAAGCTGAGGAGAGGTTACTAGCCATGTGGCAGACATAGAATGTTACAGATGGGTAAATATAAGTTACAACCTTCTGAGAAGAGGCCTAGCTATGGCCTAGGCATTTAATTCATACATAATAAGTCTCTGAGTTATTTGGGAACTGGGCCATGGGTGGAAAGGTCTCCGTCTCTCTGTCTCTGTCTCTGTCTCTCTCTCTCACACACACACACACATCAGACAGGTAGAAGCAGCAGACAGAGGTGAGGCCAGTATATCTGGTGCCAGGCTCAGGCTCTTTGCTGTCCTCCCTGTTTAGCTCCTTATAATACATAACATTTTTTGAACTGGGGATCAAATGTACTCTTAAAAATAAAACATCTAACTTTCTTGAAAACACAATTCTTTGCTATGATTTCAAGCTCTGAGTACTTCTCAAAGCTGTCTACATGGAACAGTTCAATGTGATGTTGTCTTCCTCCATGTTTACAGGTCTCAGGACAAGCATATAAATAAAAGAATACAGAGGTTTCCTCAGAGTTGTTCCTACAGTCTTTGGGACAGCACAAAGAAGCCTGTGTAAAGCATCAGATTTTATGACTTCTGTACCTACACAGCTACCGAAAGCTGAGGATTATTCTAAGGAAGAACTATCAGCTCCCAGAGTTCCTGGCAACTCTGTTTTCCATCTATTAAGTGGTTATGAACACCAGACAGTGAAAACATGGCTCTCAGAACCCTCTTGATGAGAACAGCACCATGGACTTCGTGTCCAGTCTCTTCTCTTCCTGCGTTATTCAGCTGCTAACTTCTGAATACTCTTGGATTTGGAGTTTCCTTTTTATGACTTCCATGACTTTCCTTCTGAGGATCTTTGCTAATATGGATTTGATTTATGAGGAGTCACTGTGTTCTGCTGCTTTTTAAAAGAAATTCAATATATTCGAGTAATAGCAGCTGCACTATTATCTACTTTAGTGATTAGTAAAAAGAAAGCATTCATTAATTGATTATCTTGTTTAAGAATATATGAAACATTGAAATGGTGAAACTAAATCCAAGCATGTGCTAATTATTTTTATGCCTACAGCAATGTAATTTTTATCTTACCTGAAATCACATGCTGTAGTAAGTTCTGCTCCTCCACCCATTGCCCAGCCTTGAATCAGAGCAACACTTATTAATGGTAGTCTGTATATTCAAGGGAAAATAGATGTGAATGATTCTAACTTTAGTATTCATTTATATACATCATCTTAAAATCTTCAACATTCCTCAGTGTTTAATAATAGGAAGTACCAAGGGCACCAGCAGAAGAAAAGTGGCATGATGCCAAAACGTAGCCATGCTGGTGCTCCAGGAAGTTGGCAAAGTGCCTGCCACAACCACTGCCTGGTTCACAGTAGAGCAGACCATCACTGTCTTCTAACCTTTAGCTCTGCAGATATCAGCTCAGTCACTGAAACTGCTTGCTTTATTTTATGGCTCTACAGTAAAGGTGGAGTTAGTATGGTCATATCTGATGGGATAATCTGGTCTAAAACACAGAGCTGCAAAATCAAGTATTTAAGATTTCCATCAAAAGACTAAACATAGGCTGCTCCTATAAAATTAACATTTCTTATCATTTAAAATAAATCCTACTGTTCCTTTTTATAAACACACACACACACACACACACACACACGCACGCACACGTACATGCACATCTTGCCTTAACTCCTGTTTGCTTCTACCACACTGGAATTTATGTTATTTTTTCCCTAGGTTAAAAATCTGTTGTTTTTTTTTTAAAGATGATTTTATATTTATGAGTGCTTGGCCTAGGTGTTTATATTATGTACTGTATATATGTGTCTAGAGCCTTCAGAGACCAGAGGAAGACATCAGAAGGGGGGCGGGCATTAGTAAACTCCTTCAATGCCAGTACTTGAGAGGCAGAGACAAATGGATTTCTAGGTCAGCCTGGTCTAGTGAGTTTCTGCACAGTTAGGGCTACAGAGTCGAAAATTTATCTTAAAATATAATAATGAAATAAAAATAAATTATGTCAGAGCACTGTGAGAATACTATTAGGTAGATATAAAGTATTTTCGAAGTATGCATTTTTTTATAGATTCTAACCAAAATGGAAAGCTATTGGTCTAACCTGACTAAGTATTTTCTTAATATGCCCTACTCCCACATAGAAAGGATTACTTAAACAAGAATAACTTTTAGCCAGATGTGGTATTACCTGTAATCCTGGAAAGGAAAGTAAGCAAGGAAAACAGGAGTTTGAGGCCAGGCTCAACTAATAATAAGTTTGTGATCAAACTGAGCTGTTTAATACCCTGTTGATAGATAGATAGATAGATAGATAGATAGATAGATAGATAGATAGATAGATAGATAGATAGACAGACAGAAAGATAATTAAGAGAATGAAAAAATAACCTACTTTGAAGAAAGGATTGATAGCTTAGTGGCTTAGAGTACTTGCTCTCTTGCAGAGGACATAGGTTCAATTTCTAGCACCCAACGAGGTAGCTAATAATTACCCATAACTTCAGTTCCAGGGGATCTGATGCCTTCCTCTGGTCTCTGAAGGCTCTAGACAACCAGGCAAAACACTCACACATATAAAATAATCTTTAAAAAAGAGTTTTAAACTAGAAAAAAGAGTAAATACCTGTGTGGTGGGAGTAAACAGGAGTTAAGGCAATGATATTTAAAACAGTAATATTATGATTCTATTTTTTCTAGACTCAAATGAGTACTAATACAGAAATGTCAAATAAGCATGCTTAAATATGAATTTTCTTAGTTTTCATACTTTTAAACTGCTTATATTAAGAATAAAAAAAAGTCAGAAAGAGTGATGGAGACATGGCTCAGTAGTTAAGAACACTGACTGTTCTTCCAGAGGACCTGAGTTTGATTCCCAGCAACCACATGGTAGCTCAGAACCACCTGTAATGTGATCTGATTCTCTCTTCTGGTGTGTCTAAAGACAGTGATAGTTTACTTACATATACAAAAATTAATCTTAAAGACAAAATCAGAAAGATCCAAAGCATACTGAGTTTGTAACCTTAAATGCACAGATTTTCCCCCTCCCTTTCCTTTATCTAAATGTAATGTAAACCCACTTTTGAGAGAAAGCTTTTCAAAGTATTTGCATATTCAGTTCTTCTGTCCTGTGGATGCAGTCTGCTCTCCTTGACTTCTCTCCATCCTGAGGGAGTCTTTGCATGTTAGCCTGCCTCTCCCCTGCCTTCAGACCTTGTCTTTCTCCAGAGCTGTTTCCTGTGGTAGCCAGTTATATAGCCACGGTCTTTTAAACTGTTTTCCTCTTTCGCCTTGTTATTTACAAAACTATCTCATTCTAATGACTGTTCTCTATGGCATAATAATATTACTTCATATCTTCTCTTTGACTTAACACCAGTTTCTTGACTCTGGTCTTCTTACTCCATCATCACAATACCTACAATATGAAGCTCAGCTAACTTTTTAAAATGTACAAATAATGTAACAATAAGTTATAAGTCCAAGTCTTTTAAAGATCCTATTTTTAAAAGAAAGATACATTACCTCATAAGTCTTGTTAAGGTGTTTTGCATGAACATAGATAAGGCCACTCCATTCTTTAAATAAAAATAAACAAAAATATGATTGTATTACATAAAGAGGTACTTTTAAAATTCAGATTTTTTTATTTTATTTTATTTTTTTGGGTTTTTCGAAACAGGGTTTCTCTGTGTAGCCCTGGCTGTCCTGGAACTAACTCTGTAGACCAGGCTGGCCTCGAACTCAGAAATCCACCTGCCTCTGCCTCCCAAGTGCTGGGATTAAAGGCGTGCGCCACCACCGCCCGGCTAAAATTCAGATTTTTAAAAGGAACAAGGCCAAACGTTTTGAAAAATCAAAGTTTTCATTTCCAATTCTCTGAGACTGAAATGGAAATAGTGCTGTGATTCTCCCAGATCTTGAGCTCAGGACAGCAACACAAGCTGAGTCAGACTGTAACCCAAATTAAATATTTTTCTCACTGGCAAACATTCTAAAGGCAGATGTTTACAAAAGGAAGGAGGATTTGGTATAATAGTGTGAGGCAAGCGTAAGAGTGGCAAGGAAGTCATGGCAGCTGGAAATGTGCCGTCCTCAGGAGGCAGAGGTGAGTCTGGGAATGTGCTGTCCTCAGTCAGGAGGCGGAGGTGAGTGGAAATGCTCAGTCTGCTGCTTTCATTAAGACCACCACCCAGCCTGGGCCGTATCACCCACATCTATGGTGTTCTTCCAGTCTCAATGAACTCAATCTACATAATTCTTCACAAGAATGTCCAAAGCTTTATTTCCAAGGAGACTCTAAATCCCATCAAATTGACAACCAAGCACGACAATTACAGCTTCCTAGAACAGAGTAGAGTTCCATGCACAGTCACATGGGGGAAACATAGGATTCTCCCACCTGCTACTACTAGGAAGGTATATGTAAAATAAAGAACTTGGAATGAGCTTTGTGATTTTGCATTCTACTGCTCTGATTCCTAGATTTTTCATAAAAGCCATACCTTCTTCAACCCAGTATAATCTGGCTTTCAACCTTGTCCCAAAACATTTTAATACTCCATTTGTCAAAATAAATGAGTTTTCCTTATTCCATATCATCTTCTCTTTGACTTAACACCAGTTTCTTGACTCTGCTCTCTCTCTCTCTCTCTCTCTCTCTCTCTCTCTCTCTAAATTTTTATTGGATATTTTCTTTATTTACATTTTAAACGTTATCCCCTTTCCTGGTCCTGACACCCCCATAACCCCTATTCCATCCCCCTCCCCTGCTTCTATGAGGGTGTTCCCCCACCCACCCACTTACTCCTGCCTCCCTATTCTGGCATTCCCCTACACTGGGGCATCAAGCCTTCACAGGACCAAGGGCCTCTCCTCCCATTGATAGCCCACAAGGCCATCCTCTGCTACATATGCAGCTGGAGCCATGGGCCCCTCCATGTGTACTCTTTGGTTGGTGGTTTATTCCCTGGGTGCTCTGGGAAGCTCTGGTTGGTTGATATTATTGTTCTCCCTATGGGGTTACAAACCCCTTCAGCTCCTTGGGTCCTTTCTCTAACTCCTCCATCGGGGACCCCATTGGAGACCCTGTCATCAGTCTAATGGTTGGCTGCAAGCACCTGCCTCTGTATTTGTCAGACTCTGGTAGAGCCTCTCAGGATACAGCTGTATCAGGCTCCTGTCAGCATGCACTTCTTGGCGTCCACAATAGTGTCTAGGTTTGGTGACTGTATATAGGATGGGGCAGTCTTTGGATAGCCTTTCCTTCAGACTCTGCTCCACACATTGTCTCTGTATTTGCTCCCATTAGTATTTTGTTCCCCTTTCTAAGAAGGACTGAAGCACCCACACTTTGATCTCCCTTCTTCTTGAGCTTCAAGTGGTCTGTGAATTTTATCTTGGGTATTCTGAGCATTTGGGGCTAATATACACTTATCAGTGAGTACATA
>NC_034610.1:51795082-51805963 GCF_900095145.1 Mus pahari | reverse complement strand
TGGTGTGAGATGGAATCTCAGTGTTGTTTTGATTTGCAATTCCCTGATGACTAAGGATGTTGAACATTTCTTTAGGTGCTTCTCAGCCATTTAGTATTCCTCAGCTGAGAATTCTTTGTTTAGCTCTGTACCTCATTTTTAATAGGGTTATTTGTTTCTCTGCAGTCTAACTCTTGAGTTCTTTGTATATATTGGGTATTAGCCCTCTACAGATGTAGGATTGGTAAAGATCTTTTTTCAAATCTGTTGATTGCTGTTTTGTCCTACTGACAATGTCCTTTGCCTTAGAGAAGTTTTGTCTTCCTCTACTCAAAGGATAAACAGGCTGAGAAAGAAATTAGGGAAACAACACCCTTCTCAATAGTCATGAATAATATAAAACACCTTGGAGTGACTCTCACCAAGCAAGTGAAAGATCAATATGACAAGAACTTCAAGTCTCTGAAGAAAGAAATCAAAGATGATCTCAGAAGATAGAAAGATCTCCTATGCTCATGGATTGGCAGGATTAATATAGTAAAACTGTCCATCTTGCCAAAGTAATCTACAGATTCAATGGTTCTCTCTAGGAATGGGTTTTACTCCAGACTGTTTGCCTGCTGTGTGACAGCTTCTTGCAGTCTTCTCCCTTGAGTCCCCCCATTCAGCCAACCAATCCCCTAAATGCCTAGACTCTCCCAAACCCAGGTCATAGCTCCTTTTCTCTTTTATTCATTCACTTTCTTTTCTTTGAAAAAGAAAAGCTTCAGCCACTCCTACTGCTGGTTTTATGTGAAGCAGTAGACTCTAGTAGATATTTCCACTATCTGCCAGTAGTTGCTCAGGCTTAGCATTGTGAAACTTACCAGAAGTAAAAGCAAAGTCTGGGTTCTAGTTCTACCACTTAGCAATACTATGTCCTTGAACAAATCATGACTATGAGCTCATTTCCTCATCAACAGGAATGACGAATAGATGGAGAAATTGTAGCTTACAGTACAGTGGGAAAGACAGCTATACATTCTGTAAGTTCCACACACAGGCTGCTTTGTTTCTATTAGAGTTAGCCATGAGCAGCAGGCTCAGAATGGTGATGCTATTAGCAATTCCTCTAGCTTACAAAATCCTCATTATCAGAACCTAGCTGTGCCGCCTCAGTTCCTCCTTTGAATTATTGCCAATATTTATTTTCTTTTTTGATTTCTGTTCCAAATAAACTAGTCTGGACCTGTTGATCAGTTCATGGGTTTATAAGTTTAAAAAAAAAAAAAAAGAGCTTTACTTCCTAACCAAGTTCTCTTCTACTTAACTTCTTCTTAGAAATAATTTCCATCCTGCTGCCTGGTAACCCTTCCTGTACGATAATAATTTCTGGTCACTAGCAGAATAAACTCTAAGATCTTGAAAATACCAAATTGCACATTATCCCAAAGTACATTACCAACATCATTATTAACTCCTACCCTCTTCAACCAATAATCTTAACTTCAAATATCTGGCAATCCTCTAAATACCGTGTGTATAGTATTATATATCATATATAACAACATATAATACACAGACAAACATGCATACACATATATACTTATACTGTTTTGCTCATACCAGCCCATATCACTCACACACACACACACACACACACACACACACACACACACACACACACACTCGCTCTGTCTCTCTCTTTGTTTTGCTCACACAAGCCCATCATTTGCATAGCTGTAGTGCCTTGTTCTTGTTCTATTTCCAGGAATGACCAGGTCAAATAATGTGATTCAATCACAACTTTCAAAATGCCACAATAGTTTCCTCTTTTGTGCTTTAAAGTACTTTTGCCTTCAATTTTTACACATTAACTATACTACTTATAGACTGTTTTACATGAACTGTGTATTTGAATTCATTATTTGACATATTGTTTCTACAAGATAGGAGCTAAGGAATATACTAATTAAGTCCTCAGTAATCTTATGGAACAGCCTATAGGCACTGTGTTCTCACCCCGCCCACTTCCTTTCATGAGTGAAGTAACCAAGAAGAGTGCCAATGAAGAAACAACTAAGCTCACCTGAGATACAGAGAGGTGGGGCAGCCCTGCACAGGAGAAGAGGCAACAGAAAACGCTAGGCTTAGGCAGTAAGTTATGTGAAGCTGACAGTATACTACCAACATTAATAAAGATCACACAATGTAGTGAGTGTGTTTTGACTATAAATGTATTGTAAAATAGGAAATTAATACTGGCCCAAAAGACCTAGGAATGAGATTTAATTTGGTCAGGCATGGTGACACACACCTTAATCCCCAACACTTGGAAGGCAGAGACAGGGGAATCTCTGTAAGGTCCAGGCCAGCCTGGACTGCACTGAAAGAAATGAAGAAGCAGAACAGGGGGAGGAAGAGAAAGAAGAAAGATTAATTCTTCACCCAAAGCTACAGGTCAAATACTCATTGATTTCTAAGAGTTAAAGGAAGAAAAGAGGTCAGGTGTCGAGAGATACAGCCCAGCAGTTAAGAGCAGGGACCAGGATTCAATTTTCAGCACCCACACTCTAGCTCCCAGTGTGTGTAACTCCCATTCAGGGGACTGACTGCCCTGTTCTGCCCTCGCTGAGCATGAAAGTGATACACAAGCACACATGTAGGTAAACCACCCATAAACATTTTCAAAAAGTTAAAGAAAGAAAAGAAGTCAACAACAGCAAACACTATCAGCCAAGTAGAGGACAGTACTATGGAATATTTACAAAAAGCAAAGACAGCAGTACAGTGCTCGGGTACAGGCGGCTGGGAAGCCCTGGAGAAGGGGGTGGGGAGCTACAGCAGATGTCCCAATAACAACTATGACAAAACGTGTACAATCCTCAGTGTGTGCCAACAAACCAGGAGCATTAATCCCCCTCCACACTTGCATGCATCTTGAGTATAAAAACTCCCATCTTGCAAAGTATCTTATTCGATGACCATAAGTACCTGTTTAGTACTTATAGTGAATTGCTTCCAAATACACTGAGATATTTTTGGAAAATAAATAACTCAACTATATATTTCTATGGCTAAAATGAAATTGTACCAGAGTAGCATGAAAATGAAAGCATTAAGACGAAGGTTGGGGGCTGCTATAGACATTTAAGCAACAAAGACCTGAGCAGTGATTTGGCAGGAGGGTAACAGGGGGTCAGGGAGAAAGGAGAACATTCTCTTCATACTGGGTTAGGACTGTGGGGCTTTCTAAGCATTAAGCATTTTCCTTGACACATTACACCTACGTGCTGTGAAGTAAGCAATGCTATATCTTCCTGTATTCATAAGTTTACAGCTGTGGACTTTGATTCCTTCAGATCTCTAAAGAGATTTCTCAAGGTTTCTAGACCATCTGTGGCATAGAACCACAATCTTACAAATGAATAATATTTACACTTTTTCCCCCTATGGTTTGCTTTACTCCTTTTTGTAACTCTTCAGGGCTAATCCTTGTGTGGCATTAGTCCATCTCCTGGTTTCCATAGCTTCAATTAAGAAGCAACTGTGTAACAGGGAAAACTGCATTTCTTTTCCTCATTATTACACAGAAGAGCCCAAAGGAAACCAGCTTTTTAAGTGATCTGTGATGATACAAGGAAAAAGCTTAGGAATAGAATATTGCCAATGATGACAATCATGGGTATATGAAGGTTTCACTGGATTTTCTGTTTCTGTGGACATCTGAAATTTTTCTTCAAAAAATTTAGTTGAAAAATTGCAGTGGTAAAACATCAACATAAATGATCTTTAAAAGACAAGTCATTTAATTATACTTTAAAGCATTTCATTTTATTTAGAGGACAATGGTAATCCACTTACTAAACTGGCATATATTTCAGTTACTTCAGCAGTCCCAGAAATCATATTCACCAAACATATAGACACCACTGATATGTCTGTAACACAAAGCAGCAATATGCTGGATATGGAAGAGCCTCACTGAGAGAAACCAATTACAATGTGAAATCACAGTGAGAGTCTCATGGGCTCAGCTGCAAGTGTTAGATGATTTATACATCCGGTTGTACCTCATGTTAAGTCTGTGAGATCCTCAGCCCCAAGACTCGAAGTTTCATATTTATAAAACCTTATTATTATTTCTTGAGTGCAAAAGAATACTGTCTATCTGAAAAAAATGGTTCAGGAATTTTATATACACCATTTCTACCTGTCAATTTTAAAATTCTCATGTAACAAAAATAATCTATACTTTAAAATATTATTATACTCTGAATATTACCTAAAAATAGTTGGGTATAATGGCTCATGTCTATAATCCTAGCTCTCAGAAGACTGAGACAGGAGGATTTCAGGGACTTTGAATCCAATCAAAGATACATAATGTGCATAAGGAGTTCCAGGATATCTGAGCTACAGAGTAAGGTCACACACATATGCATGCTCATGCACACATGATACACTCAGAGTTTGAGGAATTTTCACAGATAAGAGACCTAAGGAATCATAATGACCTGAGTCATATTTCAAAGCAGAAAAGAACACAACTGAATAACCCATACCAATAATTTATGGACTTTGTTTTCTCTCTTTTCTTTCATACCACTCTGACATGTAAAGATAAATACGTATCTCATGTGCACAACTTGAGTTAGTAGATATCACTAATTCAATGATCGACCCCCACTCAGGTTGTAGGTATACCCCCCCAATTCAAGTATTTTCTTCCCTCCATTTTACCATGAGTATAGGGTGTATGTATAAGATAGATATACTCTAGCACTGCTCATTACAGACACTATGCTATAGCACTAATTTGCCATGTGTAATGGAAACTAAATTTCCCATATTCTACCCATAGTATCTGTGACATCACCATTCTACTCTGTGCTTCAATGAGCTTCACTACTTGAGAGTCCACATCCTTTATCATAGAGCTGAGTTTCATCGGCAGTAAAATACCAATGTTGTGCGTATGTTGTTGACAAATCTTTACAATGAAGGAGTATGCTAAAACAAAGGGCAGAGGGTACAGGCACTGGGGACTCAGTATTATTCTTGCAAGTTTTTCACAATCCAAAAATTTCTACAATTTAAAATTTTCTTTAAAAATGTTTAATCAAATTACAAAAGAAGAGGTGCAGGAAGCACTGCTAGAGGGAAAGAGCAACACTGAAAGCCAGTGACACTCAATTCTCCAGAGCACAAGCGCATCCCACAGTGCTCTGCTTGGACCCCAGAGATGAGTCACCTCAACATGCCAACAAAATGTCTTTTATAGATACCCTGTAGGGGAGACCCTAACATTTCCTTGTTTTCCTTACAAATGCTTCTTATTATTCCCCTTATAATTCTTTATACTTTCTCACAAAACACAATAAACCAAATCAAACAAAACCTTCTTTTTGAAGAGTTATAATAATAAGCACATAGGTAAAACCTCTCTTTCAGCCATATCTGCTGAGAGCGGCCTTGAGGACACAGACTATGTACTTACTTCTGGAGTGGAGAGTGCCTTCACAGCATTCAGATCAGATCCTGAGCAGAAAGTATTTTTTGCTCCGTGGATAATGAGGCCTTTCCCTTCTGTCCAATTTTCTAATTCAACTACCCTTTCCAAAAGTTGTAGCATCATGACACCTATCACATGAGAGAGGAAAAACACAAACACATCTGAGAGATGATAAAACATATACGGTAAAGTGCTAAGCAAGAGTGCTAGGACAGATACTTTATAAATATTTACTGTAGATTTACCAAATGCGTATTGTTTAGATACAATGGATTATACAAACAAGGTATATAAAACAGGCTCTGCTTTAAAATTTTAAATTCACAGAAATCAAACAAATGTACTTAGGTAGAGAAGTAGAAATGTATCATACATGTCCTAGGAATAGAAAATTTTCAATCTTTTTGTATCTGTGGAGGCCTGTTTTGTGACCAATTATATGGTCAATTTTGGAGGAGGTACCATGAGGTGCTGAGACATATCACAGCACCTGTACATATTTGTTAAATCTATTTGTTTCATAACTTCTATTAGTGTCCATGTGTCTCTGTTTAGTTTCTGTTTCCAAGATCTGTCCATTGGTGAGAGTGGGGTGTTGAAGTCTCTGACTATTATTGTGTGAGGTGCAATGTGTGCTTTGAGCTTTACTAATGTTTCTTTAATGAATGTGGCTGCCCTTGCATTTGGAGCATAGATATTTAGAATTGAGAGTTTATCTTGGTAGATTTTTCCTTTGATGAGTATGAAGTGCCCCTCCTTGTCTTTTTTGATAAATTTGGGTTGGAATTCAATTTTGTTTGATATTAGAATGGCTACTCCAGCTTGTTTCTTCAGACCATTTGCTTGGAAATTTGTTTTCCAGCCTTTTACTCTGAGGTAGTGTCTGTCTTTGTCCCTGAGGAGGGTTTCCTGTAAGCAGCAAAATGTGGGCTCCTGTTTGTGTAGCCAGTCTGTTAGTCTATGTCTTTTTATTGGGGAATTGAGTCCATTGATGTTAAGAGAAATCAAAAAAAAGTAATTTTTGCTTCCTGTAATTTTTGTTGTTAAAGTTATGATTCTGTTCTTGTGGCTGTCTTCTTTTGGTTTTGTTGANGGNTTNCTTTCTTGCTTTTTCTAGGGTGTAGTTTCTATCTTAGTGTTGGTGTTTTCCATTTATTATCCTTTGAAGGGCTGGATTCGTGGAAAGATATTGTGTGAATTTAGTTTTGCCATGGAATATTTCGGTTTCTCCATCTATGGTAATTGAGAGTTTAGCTGGGTAGTAGCCTGGGCTGGCATTTGTGTTTTAGTGTCTGTATAACATCTGTCCAGGATCTTCTGGCTTTCATAGACTCTGGTGAGAAATCTGGAGTAATTCTAATAGGCCTGCTTTTATATGCTACTTGACCTTTTTCTCTTACTGCTTTTAATATTCTGTCTTTATTTAGTACATTTGTTGTTCTGATTAAGAACAAATCGGGAGGAATTTCTTTTCTGGTCCAGTCTATTTGGGGTTCTGTAGGCTTNTTGTATGTTCATGGGCATCTCTTTCTTTAAGTATGGGAAGTTTTCTTCTATAATTTTGTTGAAGATATTTGCTGGCCCTTTAAGTTGAAAATCTTCATTCTCATCTACTCTTATTATCCGTAGGTTTGGTCTTTTTATTGTGTCCTGTATTTCCTGGATGTTCTGAGTTAGGATCTTTTTGCATTTTGCATTTTCTTTGATTGTTGTGTCCATGTTCCCTATGGAATCTTCTGTACCTGAGATTCTCTCTTCCATCTCTTGTATTCTGTTGCTGATGCTCACATCTATGGTTCCTGATTTCTTTCCTAGGGTTTCTATCTCCAGAGTTGTCTCCCTTTGGATTTTCTTTATTGTTTCTACTTCCATTTTCAGATCCTTAATGGTTTTGTTCAATTCAATCCCGTTTGGTTGTGTTTTCCTGTAATTCTTTAAGGTATTTTTGTCTTTCTTCTACCTCTTTAACAGTGTTTGCCTGTAGTTCTTTAAGGGCTCCTACCTGTTCAGCAGCGGTCTCCTGTAATTCCTTGAGGGATTTTTGTGCTTCCTCTTTAAGGGCTTCTACCTGTTTAGCAGTGTTCTCCTGTACTTCTTTGAGTGAGTTATTAATGTCCTTCTTTAAATCTTCTACCATCATCATGAAATATGATTTTAAATCCGTGTCTTGCTTTTCGGGTGTGTCGGGGTATCCAGGACTTGCTGTGGAGGGTGTACTGGGTTCTGATGATGCCCAGTGTTCTTGGTTTCTGTTAGTAAGATTCTTATGTCTGCCTTTTGCCATCTGGAAATCTCTAGTGTTAATGTTCAAGCTGTCTCTGGCTGGACTTTGATCCTCCTGTGATTCTGTTAGCCCCTGTCGGCACTCCTGGGAATCCAACTCTCTCCTGAGTCCCAGTGGTCAGAGCACTCTCTGCAGTCAAGCTCTCCACTTGCAGGGCAGGTGTCCAGAAGTCTGGAGCTCTGATCCACCTTCTGAGTNCTGGGGTCAGAGCCCTCTCTGTAGGCCAACTTTCCTCTGGTAAGGAAGGTGCCCAGGGGTCAGGGTCTCTGCACTGCTTCTCTCGATCCCGAAGTGATCCCGTGGTCCTGAGATCCTGAGGTAATCCAGAGGACCTGCTGTGTGGAGAGTCCTCCAGAGCTCAGTGGCCTCCACTGGGGTTCATAAGAGAGATGGTGTGGGGTGGCCAAGACAGGACCGGAACCCAGCCTCTGGGCGGGAGGGGTTCCTCTGTCCCTGTTCCTGCTGGCACAATCCCCTCTGTGATTCTCTGGAGTTGATGCTGTGTTCCACTCACCTGTGATCCTGAGGACGTGCAGCGTGGAGAGTCCTCTGGAGCGCTCAGTGGCCTCCATTGGGGTACAGAAGAGAGATGGTGGGGGTGGCCAAGACCGGACCGGAACCCAGCCTCTGTGTCTCTTCTTTAGGTAGCTGCTTCAGTGATGCTAAGATCGTGTGGAGAGTCCTCTAGGGGCCGTGGGGGTGTCCGCCGACTTTGTGCCCAAGGCGACCCAGTGCTGGCACCAACCAGAAGGGACTAGTGCCCCTGGTGAGGCCAGATTTCTGCTTCCCTCATTCTGTTTCAGGCCGTGCCTAATTGAAATGGAACTGATGTTGTGTTCCACTCACCAGGGATCCTAAGATCACATGTAGAGTCCTCTAGGGACCATGGGGGTGTCCGCTAGGGGCCTCTAGGGGCCCTGGTGTTGGGGTGCTGGCGCCGACTGGAAGGGACTAGTGCCCCCTCGCATCTCTGCTTTTACTTGTTTTTCACATTATACATCGTATTAATATACCCCCTACATAATTGAATATATGGAACTACTACCACTAATTACATGCAAAATTTGAACACCTGAAATGTGGGTGGTCACCTAAGATATATGTTCTAAATGTAATAGCAGATTTCAAAGACATAGCATGAAAAGAGAAAGGAAAGAATTGTACATGAAATTTCTTATATTCTTTACTTCAATAAAAATATTTTTATTAGATTATTTTCTTTATTTACATTTCAAATGTTGTCCCCTTTCCTGGTTTTCTCTCCGAAAACTCCCTTATATCCTCCCCCTGGTAAAAATATTTTAAATAAAGGAAGTTAAACGGTCTATATTATTATAATTAATATTACCTATTTGGTTTTGTTATCTAAATGATAGCTGCTAGAATATTTAACATTATACATGAATCTCATTGTGTCTGGCATTCTATTTGTGCTGGCCAGCACTGCTCTAATCAAGTCAATCTCAATTCCTTAAGCAGAATGAAAGTGGCCTTTCCATAAAGGCCCTGTGCTGGAAACTCATAGTCTACAACTGATTGAATTATGTGTAAATACATAAAATGTTATATAATACTTCTGAGCCTAACAATTTAAATGCTAAAAATAAAAATGCAAACTGGTGCAACCATTCTGGAAATCAGTATAAACAATCCTCAAAAACAAAAAATAAACCCACTGTGACTCAAGTAGAGTACTCCTGGACATATACCCAAAGAACTCTACATTCTACTCTAGATCCTTGCTCAGCCATGTACACTATCACCCAGTTCACAATAGATAGGAAACAAGAAAAGCAAAAATAAAACAAACAAACCAACAAAAACACCTAAATGCCCTTCAACAGATGGTACATATACACAATATAAATTATGTATTCAGCTATAAATATAAATAAAATCACAAAATATGTAAGTAACTGGGTAGACTTAGAAATGATTATATTCAGTCTTCCAAGACTGAGAAAGACAACGGTCACATTTGCAGTATCTAGATCTAAATCTTCAAATGAGAGTATACAACATGGAGAAACCGCAGAAATCAGAAAGTATGAAGGAATGAGTTGGGGTGGAAAACTTGAAAGGAGAATATGAAGATAGAGGTGACACAGACAGGAACAGGAACTAGGGAGGCTAGAGGGAGGTCAATACAAAAGAGAGAAAGGAGGAGGGACAAAGATCAGCTAGGTCATTTGATAAAACCTCAAGGGATCTTATTATTCTTTACTTATCTGAAAATACACACACTACATATAAGTGTATACACACACACACACACATATATACACACACACAGATACATAAACACACACACACACACACACACACACAAAGTAAATTGTGTCTCTTGGCCTAATAATGCTTCCCATAAGAATCACAACCTAACAAAATGCCGAGTACCAGTCTTGAGAAATCTTGAAATGGCTAGTCAACGTCATTCAAATGATTCCCCAAACAACATAGACGATTGCTGTTCCTCTTGCTTGTCTTTGAAAGGTTGAAGGTAAATCTCTAATGCTGAAAACACTGGACACAGGACTTGGACAATTTGAGCTGGGTCTAACATGGAAGCCTTTTTCCTGTGGTCTAATATCCATGGTGCCAAAAAGCACTATGAAAGCTACCAAGGGAAGAAAACAGTTACTAGTTCTATGCCAAGGTGACATCTGTGAGCCAAAACAGCAGGCATCGCCAGCCAATCTCCTTAAATGTACAGACAGTGGCACTCACATATTCGTATTTCTCAGAAACTATCTACTTGAACATGGGAAATAATGCCTGGTATTAGAAACTTAGCCAACTTCCTGGTGGTAGTGAAGTAAGTCATGGACCCCAAAAGAAAAATCTACTATAACTATTTTGCTAGGCCAGAAAAATTCTTCACTACACTCTAAATGTTATCCTTATACTCACAGACAAATGTAGTTACTATCTCTCACCAAACCAAACCAAACCAAACCAAACCAAAGAAAAGTCTCTTTGCTGCCAGTGGAGGCCATCACAGAAAACCACAAGTGACCAAACTCAATCCAGAGATCAATGGATGTGGAGAGCCGCCCTCACATTCGCCATTACAAGATGGCGCTGATGTCCTGTGCTCTAACAAACAAACAAGGCAGCTGCGCAT
>NC_034610.1:51784500-51794972 GCF_900095145.1 Mus pahari | reverse complement strand
TGTGTGCCGCGTCGTTTCTTGCTGGCGAGAAGGTAGCGCGGGACAAATGGACTGCAGTGAGCTTAGTCATTGTGGATACATCATAGCTCCTGCACATCCCATTCAAGGGACACCAAGTAAGAGGGGGTGGACAGCTTGTCAGAAAGAAAATACCAGGATGGCTGCTGTGATACAGTTTTCCTAGAAATGGTTGTATAAACAAGACCTGAAACATGGCAGTATCAACAGACATGTAAAATCCTACACTGTCCCACCCCTAACCAAAGAATATAATCAACTAATTACTGCTGAGAGAGAATTAGCTTCTGGGGTGAGAGAAATACAAAGAGGTCAGTGATGAAACCATATAAATACAAACAACAAAAACCACACTCAGCAGTTTGTACTTATGTATCTGTGTGTGTGTGTGTGTGTGTGTGTGTACATATGTGTGCGTGTGTGTAAAAACAATAATGATTAAAGAAAAGAATTCTATCAACTTGAGAGTGAGGGATACTGAAAACCACAACCAATCAAAATGCAGAGTTGTGTAGCCCAGTTCCAATTGGTATGCCTACAACACCAACTCCTGCACCTAAGGTTCATGAACTTGAAAGAGAACAAGGCAGGGTGTATATGGGGGAGCATAAAAAAAACATATTGACTTAACAGTGTCCATTTTTATCAAGATTTGTACTCATGACTTAAAAAATTAACATATGCATAATTATAAAAATATTTCTGGTTCACATCATAGAAAATGATATCGGTGTGCATATATTCCACAAAGAATACCAAGACTTTCAACCAAATTTTCAACTGGGAAAGACTAGAAAACCCACAATACAGGCTATGACTTAGTGTCACTCTCTGTCTGGAGAAGGCAGGGTTCTCCTACCTGAGAAGGCATTCATTTTAATGGGGTTGTTTAGCATCAGAATGCCAATGCCGCTCTGCTTCTTCAGAAGGTCGACCGATCCTCCAGGGAACTGCTCTAGTATCTTCTTCACTTCCTCCTCGTGGAAGCCATGAGTTGTATTATAAAGTGACACTCCTGTTTGTAAGAGTTTTGTTCTTACAGACAGAGATGAAGCCAAAAGACTTTTTGCCATTTCTAGAAAAGAAAAAAAAAGGATACAGTTGTCCCAATAAAAAGAGACCCATTCTTATTTTTATACCGTTGTGTTGGATATAATAAAAAGCTTTTCTCTTGAACCGTGAAAACCTTGCCAATGAAGGTAAGCTCCAGTTAAGTAGACTAGGCTAGACTCATTTTTCTTCAAGGTTCCAACTTTCAGGAGTGTTTATCCATGCTGGGCTGGGCTTTTAGTGAAGCAACTAGCTTTGAATCATCACTGCCCCTGTAGGTAGCCCAATCTGTCCACGAGTTCATCAAGCTGGACTTCAATGGAGTAATACTTTGGTGTCTTATCAGTTCTTTGGACTGAACCCACACTTGTGGTGGTGTATCTCCCCCCAGAACAGGATGTTGTATCTCATTAACACTGTATGTGTGTGTTTGCATTTTTTATTGTGTTTGCATTTTTTTTTATTTACTGTTACAGATCCTTCATTCTATTGCCCACAGTTATCTTAAATTTTTATTTAAGATAAATAAATAAAATCTTAAATATCTTAAATAAATATTTGTTTCTGTGAGAAACAAATCTTATATTCCTGGCTTTGATTCAGGCCTTACTGATATTTGGATGTCCCTATAATCCAACTGGGATATTCTGAAATTGACATTATTTTTAATGCCTCTTTACTAACAAAAGAATCATGTCTCCTTGATTTGGCCTTTACTTAAAATTTGCATTTCTTCTCTCAAGATTCACCCTACATATACATACTCTCACACATACACACATATAATACAGATGCAAATAACCAGAGTCTCACAAATAGAACATGCTAAATTACTTCTTTCTTAAAATACTTTTTCTCCTTTTTCTGATCTGGTACATCAATAACAGAATTTCTAAGTTTCCACCCAGAAGTGATTATTAATATCATCCAATGTTAATACATTACACATATCAGAATTTTTCTTTTCCTCTCACAAGGCTAATGGATGTTATAGATTAGGACTAATATATTATTTCAGAGCTATAAGTAATTTACCAGTAAATACCAAAAAATTATTAGCAGACATAATTGAGAAAAGCAGTTTGACTAATGTCAAACTCATTTCCAGAGAAAGACTGAAATGTGAACTCTCTGTAGGAGGCAACAAAGTGCGTCTGCTTTTACTGGTGCTGATATTTTGACTTACTCAATTCTATTCAACTTCATTTCCTCTCCACTGACCAGACTTATTACCCACACAACACCCTTCATGTTTTGGGGAAAGACACTTGAAGCTACTTTAACCCTCTCACCTTAAGAAGGGCACACAGAGTAGGTGTCACGGTTCTGCTGGATCTGCTTCTGGTCTAGAAAAACATAAGTTCTCAAGATCAAGGATTCAAATTGAAAAGTTGAGTCGCCTACATTTCCATAAGTAAGCCTAATGAGTTCAGTGCGCTTACCAAATAAATATATGTATGTGTGTGTGTGTATAAATATATGTATATAAATATGTGTATATACATGTATGTGCATATATATATATGTGTGTGCACATACATGTATATACACATATATACATACATATATTTATACACACATACATATATATACATATATATATATATATATATACACACACACACATATATATGTGTATATATGGCTGTGTGTGCTCTGCAAATTGTTTGGTTTGCTCATGAATATGTTTCAGTAGAGAGACAACTCAAATAGGAGATTAATTTGAAACAAAAGTTCTTATTTTTCCCACACTAGTTATAACATCAAATGAAAATGCTAAGAAAACATGATCATGATTTAAATGGCTATTTAAAGAATATTAATTTGTCTGTATTTTTATAATGCTTTGTTTAGGAAAAGAACAGGAAATTAAAATATAAAATACAGAGTTAAGGCTTAGAAGTCACTGCCATTTTAACTGTTATTATAGGTTAGTAGAACCTATATCCATATATTTGCGTGTGTGTGTATGGTAAGGGGTCTACCTATTTTACCTAGATATATTGTCTGGCATCCATCATTGAGTATGATTAGTATAAATGATATCGGATCATAACCCTTCACCCTCAAACCACTGAACGCTTATTTATGTAATGTATTGCTTTGCATCATTAGAATTAGATAGCCTTTTTGAAGAAAGGCTTCTATTACGGCATGTGCCCATTCTTCTATTAATTTCCTATTTTTTCTCTTCTTCCTTTGTTCTGTGTCTCTCTTTCAACACTGAGCCTTCTTTTCTGCTCTTCTTTCAGATTCCTTTCTGTTCCAGTGTAATTCAAAGAACAGCTCAAGCCTGCTAGACTCTCTGATCCAAATGTTGGAAATCCAACTGTAACAATGTGCTGATAGTTTGTTGTGCATACTTTCATCTCAATTTTAAATACACAACTCAATGGTTAAAGTCATTTTCTACTGATCCAGAGAACCCGAGTTTGGTTTCCAGCTAGTAACTCCAGCTCTAGGGGACCCAGGTCTCTTCTGAACTCCCATTCTTGTGCATATAACCTGCCCAGCACACCCCTAGATACATAATTAAAAATAACTTTTTAAAAAAATACATGATGGCTAGGGTGCTAAGATAATAAGATGTTAGACATTGGTGAATTAGTGTAGTATCTGAAAATATAAGTAGAGTTTAAGATTTCAGTGTTGTCTTTGAGTAGACACACATAAACAGTTTATATTTGCCTTATTTCTGGGAACACAAGGTAATGAAAATGTCTGAGTTACAATGTTATAAACATTTCTTCAGGAGGACAAAAATTCTAAATTTTGTCATGTGGTAGGGCAGCAAAGCAGCTGTTCTATCAGGAAAGAGATCATTCCAGGTGAACATGCTCACTGCCAAGCCACTGAAAAGCACCTCTGACCATCTGGGACCAAAGGTTTCCCTCTCCAATTCTACATGCTAGTTCTTCCATTAAAAGTCCTTAAATTATACTAGAAAACTAACATAATTCAATATTTAAAACAATTAGCATAAGTAAGTAAACAAAGAAAACTCATAAGGTACTTTAGAGTAAAATATGTAACCTGTTTTTCAAGTTTTCACATTACACACCACCCACACCTCTCCCCACACAAATCAAACAACTTTTATTTCCTCAAATATTGATTTTTGTCATCCCAAATTTTAGCACATATACTGTTACAGGTTTTTTTTTTCTTTCCAGACAGTAATTTCAAGTTATCTTCTCTAAATTCCTAGACTGCATAAAATCCATCTCCACTACCAACAGCTGTGGTCACATCAAACACTGTCATTAACTTCTTCCGGCAAGTCATCCTACTAAATTAATTTCCAAGAAGGCATCCGAGGTGCTGAGAACCGTCCCTGGCAAACAGGGATTTCCGAGATTTTTTTCTTAAAGCACAAGGCTAGTTCACCATCTAGCTGGTTTCTTCTAATTCACCTTGTTGCACATACTCTGCGCCTCAGCTCGCTGTTAAATAATTGGTTTTCAAGTCAAAAAGACAAACAAAAGAAACCTGTCTAGTCGTGCTTCGCCTTCCCTCCCCAAGATTTCACAATTCTTTTTTTTTTTTTTTTTTTTTTTTTTTTTTTAACCTGTCAGGCCCCTATGAGGGAGCTATTTCTTCAAACTAAGTCTTTGATCAGTCTTGGTCATATCTCTAAACGTGTAGCACCGAGAACAAGAAACAATAACAAGTTAGAGAATCCGATGTGGAAGTTAGGAACTTGAGAAGTGCTAAAGTGTGATGTCCTTAGGAGTTCCTAACTCCCTGGGATTTGATAAAAGTGGAGACAGGGTAGGATATCTTTAATAGCTCCCATCAAAGTTGGGTTGCTCTTCTTGTTGTTGAAAAGTTGGCTTCACGAAACAAAGATGTAGGAAAAGTTTGAAATAAGCAAGATCATTTAGCTCACAAGCAGATATTCTAGAGATCCCACGAACATTACCTGAGTTCTCACAAGGGATTCCAAAGTATTCAGAAATCAGCTTAGAATTGACCTCAAACCTTCTCACCCTTTGAAACTGCCAGCCTTGCGATTATCCCAGATTATCCCACGTTCTCTGTACCGCCTCAGGACTTCGCAGAGACCTCCAGAAGCTCACGAGCCCACCCTACACCACGGAGGGAGGCGGCGCCTGCACTGCGGTGCCGAGCCAGCAGAGGGCAGTGCGCCTGCGCGCGCGCGGCCCCCTGGCTCTGCCTTCGCCCGCAAGGCGCTCCACCCAATCACGCCACGGCGCGCTCGCCGGGGTGCGGGGGACGAGGGGAAGGGGCGTCTCCGCGGCCTGTCACCCGGGCGCAGCCTTACCGCCGGCCCGCAGCCCTGGCTCTGACTTCCCTTTCCGTGTCCTGAGACCCTCTTCCGGCTTCCACACCGCTCCGGGCTGTTTCCGCTCCTGGTGTGCTCCCCGCGATCCTTCTCCGGCCAGAGCTCCTGGGTTAACCGAAGGAACTCCGGCGACCCGGAAGTCCCGCCCCTCCACATCAGACTCTTCACGTCTGCAACTTTCACCCCAATTGTTGTAAGCTAGAGGAGGGAGCTCAGGTTTTTGTTTTTTTTTTTTTTTTTACCATGGTTGACATCTCCTTGGTTTAGGGTTCAGACAAGGGAAAGGAGGCCACGCAAATACTTCGTGCCCCATTTGGCTGCAAATGAAAAAAGGGAAAGATAGGACGAGAAGGAGAGATAAAGGTAACGAGCACTGAGCCTTCTTGGGTTAAAGAGCTGCTGTGGGTAATATTTTGTCGTTTGTCAAAAAATATTTAGCAGGTTTTTGTGACACGACTATGTCATGTGCTCTTTAAAGACTCGAAGCAAAAGAAAAAGAAATCCTCCATTGGAATCATTTTATCACAGAGAAAGGCCTCAGATTAAGTCTTAGGAAGATGATATCAAGATAATGTGGTTGAAACATTTTAATCAGTAACTGCAAACAGTAAGAAGAGGGAGACATAATTTGTTTTTAAAACGAAGGACTTCAGAATTCAATAAGCAGAGAGCTGAAAAATAAAGCCTGTTGGTCAGTGTAGAGGCAGCTAGCCCAGCCAAATTTGTGAGTTTGTTTACTACAGAAATATAACCTGCAGGAACTGGAGGGCAAAAGGTTCTTGGATGCTTCTTGTGTCCTTGGAAGTGTCCAGAACTCTGTGTGTGTGTGTGTGTGTGTGTGTGTGTGTGTGCGAGAGAGAGAGAGAGAGAGAGAGAGAGAGAGAGAGAGAGAGAGAGAGAGAGAGAGAGAGAGAGAGAGAGATTTACACTCTTAAAGTTTGATTTCAGGTAACTGTTAAGATAGAGAATTCTAAGCTTGATATTGCATACCCGTTATCCCAGCACTTTCAAGGACATCTTCAGCTATATAGAGTTGAAGGGCCAGCCTGGACTACCTGAAATTCTGTTTTTGTTTTTGTTTTTTGAAAAGGAAGGAAAGGGGAGAAAAGAAAGATGGGGGTCAGTTTTGTCAGCTCTGTACCTTGGTTTGGATGGCACTCTGGTGTTCATAGACTTCTGCAGCTATCATAGATAATGAGCAAAGAAATAAAAACATGTATTTCTGGTGGGATGGTTATAATGTAGGAAAGCAGTGGGGCAGAAATGGTGACCAGTTTATAATACAAAGGTGTGTGTAATAAGGAAGAATTATAAGCTGAGGTTAGCTGAACTGGTAGGAAGAAGTCATTACAAGTGTTTAATTCTAGTATTTTTCAAAAGGCAGAGAGAGAGTTTATTCTAAAGCCAAATATAAGTGAGGTTTGGGTTATCCCCAGTTCTTTGTTCCAATATGGTAGCAGTTTTATGAAGGTGTTAGAGTAACAGACCAACAAAAAATACTTTCCAAAGACACTGATGGGAATGTGGAAGCATGGGGTGAAAGGAGCAGGGAGATTTTAAGTCTCAGATCTTAGGTCTCAGACTCTGTAGCTCTCAAATTATAGTTGACAGCATCCTTAGCAGTTCTACTGGCGGAAGCTATTAGTTTGTCTATTCCAAAAGACTACCCAGTGACCATTAAATTGTTAGGTCACATAGAGAGATGGTAGCAAATGATTATTAAGCTATTGGTGGCCCAAGATAAATTATCATGTGACCATGGACCTGTAACATTCCAACCTCCCCACAAACATTGAAGGCTTTAATCAGGTAACTGGCCTTGCAGAAGTATCAGTGTTCCTTGTGGTTCTTTCCAGAGACTTTTGTCATAGTGCTCCCTGTTGAACTCCCTCAATGGAGAAACCACATACTAATTTTTATTTGTTGCTAGGAAGGCTCATTTCTAGAATCTGATGTAAATGGATTGAGTAATAACCATGAAATCAGTCTTTAGGAGAAAGGAGTATTTAGTAAAGCCACTAAGGCAAAACTCCAGAATTCTGTTGCCAGAATCTACCAGACATTATGATTTAGATCTGGTTTATCTTTTTCTCTGTATTTATATAATGTGATATAATAGGGTTATCCCCTAAAATTAATCAAAACGCTGGCCTAGCAAGTAGAAGACAGCAGAAGAGGAGAACAGAAAATATAACCAATCAAAATTATTCTTTTAAAACTAGATTGACTATTTACTCCTGTGTGTATGGTTATTTGTGTTCTATGAATGATTTTAAAGTATTTAAAATAATTTACTGTCTTTTAGTTTTAGTTTTTCTTTTGGCCATCCTGCTCTTCTTTCTTATGTAGTAAGCAGTATACTCTGCTAGTGTTGAACAGAAAAACCTCGTGACAGTTGGGACTTGACAGAACTCATTTGCCACTTTTCTCCTTGACTGGATGTGTTTATTGTGTCCCAGGTGGCTGTTCAAGATGGAAAACCTTTGTTCTTGTGTAACTGTCTGCTACTCTCTTTACTAAGTAGACTCCTAAGTAATTTAGATATTATACTGCCCTGTCCTTTGTCAGTTTTCCAAGTATTTCATGAGTTGCCACTTCTCAAAGAATTTACCAGCAAGTTGAAATGGGATGGGTAAAAGGGAGAAAAAAGTTAAAAAGAATTTAAAAGCATCTTAGGAATTTGAGATAGAGAAAAAAGCTGAATACATGGTGAACTGGAGTAACCAAATCATTGTTTATATTTCATATACAGTCCCCTCTGTATGCATATATATGGTTTAATCATTGTATTTATCAGGGTTCTTTGGGGTCATAGAACTTATGGAATACACACACACACACACACACACATGTATATATATTATATGTAACACACATGGAATATATATATATATATATATATATATATATGAATACACATATATGGGACACACACATATATGGAACACACATACATACATGGAACACATATGTTTATGTAAAGGGAATTTACTGGAATGACTTACAGGCTGCAGTCCAGCTAACCCAACAGTGGCCAGCTGTGAATGGAAAATCCAAGATTCTAATAGTTTCTCAGTCCCACGAGGCTGTGTCTCAGCTGGTCTTTTGTATCTGTTGAAGTCGCAGAGACGCAAGCTTCAGTACCACTGAAGAAACAGACGTACTAGCAAGGCAAAGGCAAGCAGGCAAAGACAGAATGCTTCCTTCTTCTGCGTCCTTATATAGGCTTCTAGCTGTGACCCAGATTAAGGTGTCTTGTCCTGCCTCAAGGTCTGGATGAAAAGGTTGTGCCTTTCTCCCTAAAGGGTTGACCCACTTCAAACCAAGCAGAGTGTTTCTCACACATGTGCCCTCTTTTTCTAGATTACAGTTTATTCCAGATTTAGTCAAGTTGACAACCAAGTATAACTATCACAGCATTATCTTGAGTAAATGGAATAAACTTTTAGACTAACTCACATAAAATGAATTTTTAAGTGCTTTGAGGAAACAGGAAGGTGGCAGATATGTAGGATGACCCCAGATACTTAGTTTGCACTCTCAGCAACCTTGTAGAAAGCCAGAAAGCTTGTTACTCTACACAGCATATCATTGTAGGTGTACATCTTAGGGTGAAGACAACTTCTATTGTAACTTTTGTGCTAAACAAGCAAATAGTTGGGAGGGCCTGGGAGACACTTCAGTTAGTCAGTGCTTAACTCCCAAGCACGGCAGCCTAGAGTTGATCCCTAGAAATCACATAAAAATACTTTGCATGGTGTTGTGTGCTCATAATCTCATCACTGAACAGGTTTGCTGGCCAGCCAGCCTGTCTTAATGAAACACCCCGTTTCAAAGGAGGAGAGAGAACTCCTGAGAATAACATTCGAGGGTATTTTCTGGCCTCCATGTGCCTGTGTACCTGCACACTTGAACATGTATACACACATGCATAAAAATAACTTTCAGTGTTAATGAAATATTTTATTATGAAGTCAGCAGTTGCTCGCATATTAACACTTGACTCAATTGGCAATTAAATTGTTTCAGTTTTCATAAATACAGACTCAATTGCAACTGATGTCCCCATCTCTTGACACACTGTTAAACTTGTCCCCCCCCCCACCTTCATATATTTTTGTAGTCAGAATTTTATTTTTTTTTCCAGAACTGAAATTTCATGCCAGGGTTTCACATATGCTCAGCAAAGATTGTATCTCTAGCTACACTTCAAATCATATATGCATATATCTATTTTTCTTAAGAAACTGACTCAAACAGTGTTGAATCATGTGGCACGAACTTTTATTACAGTGTGCTTATTTACTTTCTTGTGCTTTTCCTTCACTTATCTTCCATTTGACCATCTCTTCCTTTCTGTGGTAATAAAAGGTCTCTGTTAGTTTCTTTAACTAGTCATAGTAGCTAAATTATAGATTTAGCAGAGATGTTTGTCAGCAGATGAATAAAATGTATAGATACAAAATATAGTCTTATTCACCTATAATGAAGAATGAAATTGTGTCATCTGAACAAAGAAACATACTATGTAAAACACTTTACACACACCACAGATGAATATTTTCTTTCTTTCTTTGTTAGAGGAGACAAAGACATGAAACTGAAATGGGAAGACTTGGAGGTTAGAAGGAACAATGTAGAAATTGAAGTTGTATGGCTGTGTGGAAAATAACATAAGAGTACCTTAGATCTCTTGTTTGACACACAACTTGTATGTTTGGGTTTTTAAACAAAAATCTCTTGTAGATACACAGAAGGAAATGAAATGTGTACGTTGAATAGCTGTCTCTCTATTTCATTGAATCATTCGTTGTAGCAGCTAAGATATAGAATCTGAACATCCGATGCAGGATCAATACTTAAAGAAAAGTTATGATAATTTTAATGTGTGACTTTAATTCTTGGACTTGTTATATATTCAGAGTGACCATGAAATAATCCTGCCTCTGGTTCTTGTGTGCTGAGCTTACAGAGATATCATACCATATCCAGTTTTAATGGGCAGTTTAAAATAGCAGTTATTTCAATAAATAACAATTGAATCTCCTCCGGGAGTGGTGGCACATGCCTTTAATTCCAGCACTCGGGAGGCAGAGGC
>NC_034610.1:51756687-51783743 GCF_900095145.1 Mus pahari | reverse complement strand
ATATATATATATATATATATATATATATATATATATATATATATATATATATAAAATAAAAATACATTTGAGACCAGTGATATGGCTCCAAGAGTCAAAAACACTTGCCCCTACCCCCCCAAAAAAAGTGGCCTGAATTCAATCCCTGGAACCAATGATGTCTAGGGAGAACTAATTCCTAAAAGAGGCTCTCTGACTTCTGTGCACCTTTCATAATATGCACCTCTCCCCGCTTTCTCATGCTCTTGCTCCCTCTCTCACCCATCCCTCCCCCTTCCCTCCCCCCACTTCCCCCTCTCCCTCACACACACCTTACTACAATAACAGTAAATATAATTTTTAAAATATCAAAAACATTTTTCTATTAAAAAAAGCAACTATAAAATTTTTTTTTAAATACATACAAATGCAAATAATGAGTGAGTCCCTACCCTATGGTGCTTGCTATTATTTGCTTGCTTATTTGTTTGGGTATCAAAGATTTAGTGCAAAGCCTGTATTATTGCTTTTTAGGTAGCTAACTTATGTGCCATCAGATCTCTGTATTGTTCACTAAACACTGGGGTAAAAGAGGAAAGGTTTATTATTCTGCCATGCGCTGTTAGGGGTGTTAGTCCATTATCACTTGACTGTTGTCTCTGGACTTGTATTGAAGCAGACCTCCATGCAGCATTCAGAGAGCATGTTGGGAGTATCTACCATCTGCAGGACAGCAAAGGAGGAAGAGAGGAATAGGGGATAGGGGTGAAAAGGGGAAAGGAGAGGAAAGGAGAGAAACCTATTAAATAATTACAACAGTATTAATATGACTACAGCTTTATATACAACTATTTTCTGTACAAAGTTCACTTTTTTCAATCTCTCTGCTTTGCTTTTTGTTCATGCTCCCCTGTAAATATGATGAAAGGCAGTCAATGGCAAATCTTTTAAATTCAGACTCCATTTTAGAAAGCATGATCTAAGTTTGAACAGGCTGGTACCTAGCATTGGTTTCCAAGTTACCCCTGGAAAAAACCCTGAGCCTAGCTCCAGTCTCTAGGCTAATCCCCAGCAAGACCAGGGTCTCCAGGTTATAGTCTCAACAAGACAAGTGTTTCTAGGTTATTCCCCCCAACAACCCTGTACCCCAGGTTACAATCCCACCCCATTCCTAATGACCACCAGTGCAGAGAAGAACAGAAATTGAGTTTCTGATATGACTCCCAGCACCAGCCAATTACGTTAAAGGCCACAGTAGCTTTGCAATTAGATGCTTGCACACATACTCCCTGCTTGCTGCTTACTATAAAGCCTTGCCCCAAAAGACATTCAGCCCCCCCCCCCGCACCAAAACCATCCTGTGTGATGGTGGTGCATGGGGGGAGGGGGGAGCCAGCTCGAATAAAATAAAGACCCTACTGTGAGTTGCATCAGATTGGCTCCTGTCTGTATTCATGGGGATCACTAACATTTCCTTAGCACTACATATTGTGGGATCTCTTGAAATTTCTTTCACTGTGTTGATGAGTTTGGCACCTTTAATTTCCCCAAAGTTTTTATGGCCTGAAGAAAATGCAAACAATTCTTTGTCAAAACTTACCATTCATGACCTCTAATTTCTAATGAAATGGGCTGTAACAGAATAACCACAATAAAATTCTTCAAGAATATGCTCCAGGTGCTGTTGCACACTCCCTTAATCTGGTCTACATAATGGCTTTCAAGACAGCCAGGGCTATGTACAGAGATCCTGTCTCAACAAAAAGAGGAGGAGAATAAAGAAAAGAAGAAGGTAGAAGTAGTTGTTACCTTGCACTTCAGAGGTCTCTGTTAGAATATGCAGCACAATCCTGGAAAAATCACACCATGGGAGGTTTTATTGGCAGAGGTGGTCTCTGAGGGAATGTGAGAGGGAAGAAAAAGGAGGAGAAGGAGGAGGGGTTGTGAGTGTGGAGATGAGTCTTTTATCTAGGCCAAGAAGCATCTGCAAAGGGATGAATGGTGAGTGTCACGACAGTGAATGCAGGAGTGGCTTTTCATGACTTCTGGCTGTTCACAGATGTACCTGATGTACCTCTGTTTTTCTTATCATAAAGAGAGGTGCCAGGAATAAGTTCATCATGGGACCTCTTAGATGGCTTCCTGCTGGCATCAGTTTTCACCCGTACCATTGGGGCTCATTGGATAGTCATTCTCATCGGGTTCCTCTGTGGGCAGTGCTTGGCAATCCTGTAAAAGGAACTAATTGTTTGGTTAGAATTTTTTTGAATTTGGAGGAATGTGGATGAGGAGGAACAAGGTTAATGAGGCAGTGAGCAAATAGAAAAGCCAGAAAAATGAGAAGTGGGGTTAGGACAAGCAGTATACTCTTCCATGATAGGGTTTTCAGAAACCCAGGAGTTAGAGGCTTCACACTGTTTCCTGTGTTCTTCCATGTCTGCTTGTAGCTGATAGATTTGATTTCTCACTATTCCAGACTCATTGACCTAGAAGCAGCATTCTTCTGGAAGGAAAAGGTGAAGACCATTCTCTTTCCCTGTAAGACCATCTAGTCCCCATTGGTTCTGAAGCACCACTGCTGCCAGGGAATCAGTCTGTCTTTGGAGGGAGAGCATGTCCTGAAGACATCTGGATATGAATAGTACTTACTGGGGACCCAGATTGATTTTTTTGATGGTAGAGCTTACCCACAACACCTGTTTCCCACCTGAGATTCCATGGGTCTTGAATATAAAAGAGGGTCTTGCATTGCTGATAGAAGAAGTGATTGTTCCATGATCCTAACATGTATCTGGCAAGACCACTTTTGGCAGCCCCCATGTTTGTCTGACCATTTTTTACAATCATCTTTCATCTGGTCAAGGAGGAAGCAAACAAAGAGGTCATATATTTAGATGGAATGGTGGAAGTAGGGATGACAGCAGGCCCTTACTTCCAGCTATGGAGCAGCTTGCTGACCTATTTGACTGTGATCAGTGGGGCTTCTTGAACGTTGAATCTCCAGATGTAAGAGCTACCCTGGATGAGAAACCCATATATAATCCAGCAGGGTTGAGTGCAGATGCTGGAGTGGAGTCTCATTTTTCTGGGATTGGTGGAGAGGTGAGAGGTTGGAGACAGGTAGATCCAATGAGAGAGTTCCTCAAGTTTAGCAGCTGTAGGAGTCATGAGAATTACCTTAAAAGTGCCCTGCCATTTAGGAGAGAATGATGAGGGTCAATGGTCTGGAGGGGACAGAAGGACTTGTTCTCCAGTGTTGACAGGCAGTGGACAGGAGACAGTGCATGGCCTTGGTAGACAGTGGTCATAAAAGTCCCATAGGAGAGAGCAGAGGTGGCAGAGTAATGGGGTGAGTAGATGACCTGGGAGGGGAGAGCATTTAGGTGAAAGACCAGGAGTTAGGACTGAACCTCTACACATGAGTTCGAAAGATGAGATGAAAAGAGGTAACTGAGGTAGGAGTTTTACCAATCGAGGTGAACTTTGTTTTAGAAGTAGTTGGAAGGTTGCCCTGGTCAAGAAGTACTTCACTGATACTATCTTGTCCTCTTTGGCCAAATTCCTGTAAGTACTAACTTGATGTCTTTCACTGCCTACAAACACCTGTATTGTTTTAAGGACACCCTTGGCTTTAATTCTCCCACACTTCATTTCAAATAAAGTTAATTCTTTGGTAGAGAACTTGAGCCATCTCTGCTCTAAAGGTATCACTCTTTCTAAGGAATAGGAATGGGGATTTTCCTGTGGGTTTATATCTCTTTCCTTTAGATGGAGTATCTAAAGATGGAAGGAAATAGTAACCTACATCAGTTCTGGCTTGCTCTCCAGAGCAAAGCCTTTATCCCATGAATGTAACCTAGGCATCAGTCTTAAGCAACTACACACCTCCATTATGCCTGTCCACTAAGTAGATAGGTGGAAGAAAGAATAAAGAGGGGTATATCTGCTAATTTGGCAGCTGGAAGTTTTCCTTTATGAAAACTTATCTGAAAAATATCTGAAAAATGGCAGTATCTGGCACCTGACCTGGCAGCTAAAGGAACTGGAGTGGAGACATGGGAGACGTGTTCTTAGCTGTATTTGTTTAGAATGAAATCACCCCTGTGCTGACCTAGCAGAAAGCAGCTGAGAAGGAGATTGTGATTCAAATGCCCCCTAATAAACCTCATTGTTCTTACTGAATTATAGTAGATTTTTCTCTAACAATGTTTAAAAAAAAAAAGGATTGTTGATGCTCTTACATAAATTTCCATACACACTTGGTTATGTTTTTTATGAATAATTTTTCCCAAGTATGCTTTTTGTTTACCAGATATGGGATAGGCCTATTGCCATTACTTCAGGAGTGAACTCTTTAAATGTGCTACTTTTGAGAAAGTAGCTTCAATCAAGGTGGAAAGAGTACAATGATTAGTAAGTAGAAAGAGGACTAGTACGGTGGCTTAGTGATCAAGGGTACTCGCTACTCTTCCAGAAGACCTTATTCATTTCCCAGCACTCATGCCTTTTAGAACACAACTACTCATAACTCCAGTTCCTGGGCATCCAATGCCTTCTGGCCTTCCAGAGCAGCTGTACAGATACAGTGCGCATAGTTCACCTAAGTACACACAGATGTCCATAGGTAAATAAGTGCACACCTATAAAATGAAACCAGATTCTGTGATACACAAAGTAAGCAAATTCAGTACTTTAAGATAGTAATGTTTTACTTATAACTCCAAAACATATAATATGATATCATTGATTAAATACTTGAGAAACATTGAAAAAGAAGAGTACAAGGAGTGAAGTAGCTTATTTTTAGCTTATATTTGTTTATTTGATTATCAGTTAATCTGTGATGAAAATTTATTAATGAGGTTAGGGTAATACTATAAATTATTTTTAGGTGTTATTATACATTCTAACAGTAAAATTAAAACCTTTTAAAGAGAAAATAAAGAGGGAGGAAGTTAAGTTTTTTGAGACAGGTTGTCAATCTGGTCTTGAACTTGGTTGTTGCACAGGCTAGGAAGGGTGTCAAGGATAGATATTATGGGTGTGTCTCACAAGATTGTCCACAGTGCAGTTTCTGATTATGGAAAAGGTAGGACAACATTTACTAGCAGAAGAGCAATAGAAGCCAAAGGTCAGTTCAAGCTGGCCTTGTAGTCTTGCTGAACTATTGATCCCCAACAGTATGTCTGGGGAAGTGATGTATTAGAATGCTCTGGTTGTCTTCTGCCCCAGCTCTAGATTCCACTGCAGTGACTCAGTTGCCTTGATTGACATTTTGTAGGAACATGGCTCAGGTGATCCTACAAAGGCAAAAAAGAATCACTAGCCACATACAATTATGATAATTGTGGGTTTTTTTTTATATGAGCTTATTGGGGTTGGAAATTCCAGCAATATTATGTGGCTAGTGATACTTTTTTGCCTTTGTAGGATCACCTGAGCCATGATCCAACACTACACTAACTTATTCCCCAGCTATTAGACCCCCTTGCTACTTGCAGTTTCTCCTGGCCACGTGGTTCAGATCAACCACTGCTTCCTCCTCCTCTTCTGTCCTCTCTCTTTCTCTTTGTTCTGTCCTCTTCTCCTCTCCACTTGCCCCCACTCTCAGACCTCCAGTCCCATGTTTCTCCCCTACTCCCCAACCACAGGTTCTAGCCTTTATTGGTCAGTTAAAATGGGGAGAAGGTCCATACGAGATCACTTGAATTTGTGACAGACTGCTCGTCAGAGGCAACCCATCTTGAAGAAACAGAATTGATCAGAATACAAACATCATCAGGACAACCCACAACAACATAATATAGGAAAATGGAGTCTGACACCACTAGCAGATCTAGGAAGTCATGTATAATGTGCAAAGTATATTATCAAGGCAGTTAGCTCTCCACAGCAGCACATTGTGTAAGGTATTGTAACTAGGGGCTGTCAACATGCATGCACAGTTAGCCTTTTGTGCTAAATTCCAAGAGTGGCTCAATGACAAAGATGACTATCAGAAATCATGCTGCCATGTGTGGGCATTATGGCTCTTAGGAGTACATTGCCAGTACCTGCTTCTTAAGAGAGGCTTATCAACAAAGAAACCAGCTTGGATCCTGCTCTTCTCCCCAACCTTCATCTCAAGCTATGATTATCCTTGTTTATTGGACTGTAAAGAAGATGGAATATATATAAAACACTTCAGGAAGTGTTTTGATAGCAAACAATTTCAGTTTTTTGGTTTGAGACTATGGAAGTTAGATGAAGAACCTAAAACAGGTTACCATGGAACTAGGAGTCAGAAGAGAAGGAAAAAGTAAACTTCGATGTCTCTTTGGCAAGAAGAAACAGTAAATAAATGTTGAAGTAAGAAATGACAAGAGCCTCACAAGATTGAATCAGGACCATTGTGGTCCACATAATAAATGCTGGGCATTCTGAGGAAAAGCAAAGGTTATGAGCATGGCACCTATTAGACTTCATGAGATGATTTCGGCAGTTTTGGAGATAAGGAATAAGATTCCAAAGGTGCTAGAAAGGAAAAGCATGGGACTAGGTGCACAGAGGGTTTTGCTGAACACATAAACTGAGGTGGAGCTAGTGTGTTACAGGGACAAATGCAGATTAAAGAAACCCAAGGTCACTCAAGGATGAGGCAGTGGCCTGTAATGGGAAAAAAGGAGCAGGAAAAAAGATTAGGTGCAGAAAGTCATTCTTAAAACTGAACAGTACAGAGCTGTCAGACTGAGATGGAATAGAAAGCAAAGGTCTTGAAGATAATTGAGCTTACACAGTGCTGACTAGACTCCTGACAGCTGACAACAAGATGAAAAGAAATGTCTGGCATTAGCATGGAACACAGAAATAGGACCTTGATCTATATACAAAGATGTCTCTTTGTGATCCTGGCATATGGAAAACCTCTGAGTCTGCCTATACTTAGAACTTCCAGCTTGTTTATGGCTTTCAGACTGTTATGGATCTGAAGTCATTCAGAGATTTATCAGTCTGACCATGAAGAAATTTTAATAACAGGCTTATTGATACTGACCAGAAGAATAGATAGTGGGCAGCTCCATACGTAACACACTCAAGAGTATGACCCGGAATTACATTAATGAGGAACTTATAAAGGCAAAACTCAAGGTTATGTACTTTCTGCCTTTGTGTAAGCAGTTCAATTTCAACATTTTAATTTGTTTCTTATTTTTTCCAAAGAGGCCTTAAAGTTTAATTTTTCATCTTTTGTCTCTCAGTTCCACAGAGAGGCATAAAGGTAAAACTCGCAAGGCTATGTACTTATTGCCTGCTTGTAATCAAGCATATATTCTGTGTGTACAGGGCAAGCCAACCTGTTTACAGAAGGAAAAACAGGCGTGTTTGTTATCTTAAATGAACAACAGCCCCCAGCACTCCAGGAAGCTATCTGTACTTGGGCAAGTGGGGCTTACAGGTTAGAGGCATGTATATTTCATAAGCACAGTAATTTAAACTGAAATCATATTAACCATCACACAGACCAGGAAGCAAATGGTTCAAAGAGAACAAAGTAACTAAACTATGGTTAGGCACCAACATACAAAATAATATACTTACACACTGAAAGTTTTACTCTACACATGAACTGTGATTTCTTTCTAAAGAAAAAAAAATATATATCCTAAGACTTAAGTAAAGTGCATTTATTTCGTGGTGGTGGTGATGGTTTGTGTGTGTGTGTGTGTGTGTGTGGTGTGTGTGTGTGTGTGTGTGTGTGTGTGTGTGTGTGTGTGTGTGTGGCGTGTGTGGTGTGTGGTGACATCTAATGGAGCTAGCTATTTTCACTTTTACATTTGCAGAGACCCCTATATGAAGATCCAAAGTATAAAGAGAAAAAGAAAGGACGGTACTGTTCCTCCCTCAGCAGCAATGATCTTTAAGGATCCTTTTCTCTGCTTTTCCATATTTAGTAACACCAAGGAATCATACACAGTGAGATGCATTAATAATGCTGGCAGGTTTATATAGTAGTCTCTGAAGGCAGAAAATAAAAGGAATATAGCAAGCATTTTAAGTCAGGCCAGGGAAAACTTTTCAAATTTTTATCTGAAATATTTAGACAGTGCTTTCTAATGTACTCCTAACTGTAGCAAATATTAATTTCCATTCACAAACCCCATGAAACCCATGATTTGATCTGCTTCTGGGGAGGGTGACAGGACTGGTTTGAGTTTACTTTGGCATCTTTGGCTTACCAGCAAATTGGGAGGCAGGAAGCTTGACTTCATTTTAATGGTGTGTATGACTTTTATATACTTTTGACTGTGTAGCAAGTCTTATAGCTGCTGTACAAACAGAATGTATGTGGAATCCAAGGGAACTCAGCGGTGCTGGGTAAGTCATAAGCCTGGAGACAAAGCAGTTGGGCCCAGTACCTGATTATTTGGAGTTCAGAAAACAAGGCTATGATATTCAGACCTCCAGCATACAGTGTGTATTTTAAACACACATAGCCCACAACGTGTATTTTTTATAAGTGGAAATAGAAATGAATTATGTGGTGATTCATACAGTCATGAATACCCTGAAATCTCTAAGATGAGAAAAATATTCTATACTAATATTAGTATTTGAAATTCAATTTACTTGAGCCCAGAAGCTGAATTCTTCATATATACTGCAGATGTCTTCTGCCTGACTAAGTAGGTTAAAACTTTTTTGTATGAGTATTTTGCTTAAATTTAGCTCAATATGTACAGCATGAAAGTGCAGCTTATCTGCAGAGGTCGGGAGAGGGTGTCCAATTGCCTGGAGCAGGAGTGACAGGAAGTGGTGAGCTTCAGCGTGAACGCTAGGAACTGAAGCTGGTCCTTAGCAAGAACAGAAGTATTCTTCACCACAGCCCCATCTTTGGCCTCTTCAACAGGTTAAAACCTATGCTTTCTTGTTCAGCTCATGTTTAGATAGCTATGTTGGCAAGACTTTATGAGTGTAGCTTCTGCCATTGCTAGGAGATATAATATCACAGGAAACTCACGGATCCTCTGGCTCTAACGGTCTTTCTGCTCCCTGTTCTGCAATGTTCCCTGTGCCTTAGGTACAGGAATTGTATTGTAGATGTAACCATTGACTGAGCTCCACAAGTCTGCATTGTGATTGGGTGTGGTTTTCTGCAATGGTTCCTGTATGTTTCAAAGAGAAGTTTCCTTGATGGAGGGTAAGAATCACATTTATCTGGACATATAAAGACTAATATTTAGAATATAGTTGGTAAATAAGCTGGTTTAGTAAATTGGTGATTGTAGATTCACCTCCAAGATCCAAGAGTCTACCAGCCCTAGGTATGACCTTGGTTTCCAGTACCAGGTTGTTGTGGGAAATATTAAAAAGATCGGCAAGTTCCCATGCTATGCCAGGCACCAGTGGGCCACATGGTTCCAGCCAGGTGTTCTCATCTTGGCAGACTCTCTGGCCCGGAACTCCCGAAATGTCTCCACCCAACTAGCTAAGTTCCCTTGGTGGGTATCTGCCATGCCAGACACATGCAATGACTTCCCACATCAAAGTTAGCTGTCACAATTCCCAGTAACACAGTAAAATCAAAACTCTAGAAGCTTATAATTAGCCAGTCATATTTATATACCAATAAATTCTCAATTCACAAGATGCCCACATAATAATTTCAGAGCCAATTGATAATGATACAAGCTGCCCACCTAGATTAGACAAGTTATCCCATGTATTCTATCCTTTATGATATTTGTAGTGCCTGCAGCTACTTAAAGCCATGTGGAATCTGGATCCTGTTCCTCTTGCTCCATCTTTCCTCCTTCCTCTCCCTTTCTCCTATGTCTCCCTCTCTGCAATTCTTTATTCTGCCTGCCTTTTTCCTATCCACTCACAGGCTTCTCGTTATATTAATAATTACATTAATTAGGGAAAATCCTGCTACATATCACCCTTTCTGTCCAAATTAAAAAAAAAAAACCTTTGGTCTCAAGTATAAATTGAGCACAAATATTACCATTTTTTATTTTATAAGGTACAAGGTAAACCTAACACCCAATTCATCATTTTTGTCAGTCAAAATAGAACACTCTGTCATCTGTCCTAACTTAAAAGACTTATAATTCTACACCTGACTTATGTCCTGGATTAGATTGTATACCATCAGAAAACCATCCTCTCAAATCTGTTGAATGTTAAATAACCTGGGTTGGCTATGAAAGTATAAGTAGTCTATCAACTCGATCAGTAATCTGAGAATGACCAACATATCTAAAGATAAAGTCAGCCTAACCCAGCTTCCAGAACGGAGACAAGTTGCAGAGACAGCGGCCTACCCACACAGCCGCAGTTAGTCAGGACATTGGAGCGTCAGGCTTCAGCCTTCTGGCCCAGGATCATCTGACAGAGCTTTGAAAAACAGGAATTGTTAAGGCCTAGCCTCTTCTGCTAGGCAGAACTAAGCTGTCCTAACCTGTGACTTGTGTCCTCTCAAGGACGGTACAGGTCACAGGAGAGATAGGCAATTTCTGCCCAGTGGCCACCTAGCCACAGTGTATCACATCACATGGCGGTAAGATGCTCAGCTGCTTATTTGAATCCACAGATGGGAAACTGTTAGGAGCAGATTTGTCTCAACAACAAGTGAATAAATAACATTAAATGTCATATTCTGTGGATTCCTGACTTTTTTTGAAAACCAACTATCTATGTAAAGTAATCTTGACTATTGTCCATTAATTACCCTCAGCTATTTTCTAATTAAAATATCTGAAAACACCCTAGCAGTAAACTCAGAGCCATGAATTTGTTATTTGTCCCTTAACTCACAGGCTTAAACATCTCAGATCAGTTTATAATGGAATTTATAGAAGGACTGGGTCCAAGCTTTGTACTTATAAAATTTTGTATCAGTAGAAGAAATTTATACCAATAAAACTTTCATTCAGTATCAAAATAAATTCTGTACCAAAATAAGAAATTATGATTTCAACTTTGTAACAATTATAAATATTTCTATCAACTGAGATCATGGCTATACAACCAATTCTAGCTATTTCCTTCCTGTTCCAATTATGACCATTTCTAAATTCCCTAGAAAGACAGTCTTAGAATAATCACCTCCAGCCCCAAAGCCCAGGGAACTGGGACGACAACTCTCATAACTCCTTGAAGCACAGTATGGGTGTTGAGATATTTTTGAAGGAGGGAAAGGTAGAGAAAATGAGGTTGTTTGGCCTTAAGAAGGTGACACCAACGATTGTATTAGTCTCTGATGTCTGTGTCCTGACTGGATCCAGATGAAAAACCAAGACATCAAGAGTTCAAGCAGATCATTTCAGCATGTCTGACAATGAAACTCACCAAGGCTGTATATTCTGGAATATATAAATCTCAAAACAAAATTCTAGTATCATCAAGATGACGTTTGATTCTCTGGAATCTAGTTCTCTGGGGGTCTCCCTCTATCAAGTCTGAGCCATTTTACTCTGGAAGGTGTACAGACACTAATCACCTTTTCTAAAAACGCAAAGACAAAACCTTTCTCCCAAACGAGCATATCTTTGAGCCAGTAACCAGAAAAACCTTTATATTGACCTTTCTCCCAGAGGAATAATATAACCACAAAACTCAAAATCATACCCATTTTGAAAAATTAAAACAATCTAAAACAAATGAAGTAAACTAAAATACTGTATATGCCTATTCTTAGACCTTTTTATTTTGCCATGTAGGATAATAACCCAAGAACCTCATGGAGCCCACGTTAGACAGATTTTGAGTATCCTGTAAGGCATATTAGAGCAATATATCTCTATATCATCTTTCTGTTCAGCTCTCTGCCTAGAGCAGCCATCTTGTTATGCCATCTGTCTGTCTGTCTATCTGCCTGGAGCCACAGACATTAGTTTTATTAATACCTGTTACAATATCTGTCTGTTGAGCTCTCTACCTAGAGCCCCAGACATTGTTAATTAATACCTGTTTATAATGACCACTGTCCTCTCTACTTGGAGTCAGTGACTAATTTTCCCTCTCCTAGGTCTGAACCACGAGCAAAAATCCCCACGGGATTTGGACAAAATCTGTATGTAAATTTTTCCTAAAAGCAAATAATCCCAATTTTATAAATTCACAGTTCAGTCAATCTCTGCCCTAAGAAGTAGGCAACTTCCATCCTCCTTCTGACTCAGAGCAGCCTGCAGTCCCCACAGCAGGAACCTCAGAGCCTGCTTTCTTTGTTTCAGTTCCTGTGTTTGAGTCCCACTGACTCCCTACCCAGATACTCACATAAGATAGATGAGATAAGATAAGGTAAGATAGATATGATAAGATATGATAAGATAAAATAAAACTCTCTCAGGATAATAATATTAAATATAGTGGATTCTTGCCCAATACATTGGTTCACCACCTGCTGCGAGAAATATTAAAAGAGTATGGCATTTTCCCATGCTACTAACCCTTTCATATTCAGGGGATGATACATGTAAGAACATGAATCAACCATATTTGTTTACACATTGAAGCAAATTAAACCTTCAAACTGTCTCTACATTGTATATAGCATTTCCAATAAAAAATCTTTTTAGAAAATGTGAGATCTTTTCCTTTCTACAATTGTATCACAGTCCATACATTGAAATGTTATTTTTGAATGGCCAGAGATCTTCCTTAAAGGAGTGCTGTATTAAAAAAAATGGTAAAATAAAATAAATTCCTCATCAAATGTCATAATCTGAAATGTTCCCCAAAGAGCAGTGTTTGACATTTGTCCCTTAGATTGTGGTGTTGTTGGGTGGTAGTGTATTTGTTAGTTGGGGGCCTTACATCATAGTGTGTTCTCTCAGAGAGAATTGTGGGAATCTTCTGTTTCTGATTACTTCCAACCATCAGGAGGTGAGCAGCTTGCTCCATTCGTGTACACTGCCCTACTATACCTTCTCTTTGTTCCAGAAGGAATGGTCCTGGACTACAGTCTCCAGAAACAGGTACCAGAATAAACTTGCTTCACTATAGGTTGAATTGTTTCAAATTTCATTACAAGAGTCAAAATCTCACTGACACCAGTGAGAAGGGCTCTGATTTCACAGGTACATTACATCTGGACAGACATATTAGCTCAATAATCAATAAACAAAGCTATTTCCCTTTCCTGTCATCATTATTTTTATTTTAGATACGCTTCTTTTGACAATATTGGAAGCTGGGTTTCAGGAAAGAAGAGACTTTCGATGGGGAAGGAGCTGTATTTGTAAGGAAAACATGTCTGCGCCATCTTAACGCCAGCCAGCAAGTGTTTATGAGGTAATTTAGTAACAGAATACATCAAGACAGACCAGCACTTTCACCTCTACTGAAAATTAGCTAAACAAAACACCTTCCTCAGCTATTACTCAGAAGTGTCATTCTGAAGTTTAAGGAGCGAGCGTTATTAATCTGGTGCTGGGGCATGATGATGGTTTAGGCTGAGAGCTGACCTCCCTCATCACTGTACTGCTCCCTGTGTGTATTCCCTCCTTGTGCCTGGTTTGTGATAGTTCAGATACTTGTAAATGAGCTTCCATTCCAAGAGGACTCCCATTTCTCAAAATGAAATAAGATGCCACATCTGCTCACTAATGACTCTTACAGAATGATGTTTTGCTTCATATGTGCTGAAAAAAGAACTCTCAGGCTTACATACATTACATCAACTGTAACATTAGAACTTCATTTGACTTGTCTTTGAAGTCAAAAGACAAGTTGCCCATTCCAAATGAGAATTATACTGATTGAACTAAACCTCATTCCTAGGTATTTTAATTTATGTGATCTAAATCTGTACTGCTTTGAAATTGTCTTGTATTACATTATTAGATTTCATAAACCACACTATAAATCTGGATATCTTAGACCTTTAATAAGTATTTTTTGCTCCAGTTTTGATCTTAAAGTACCCTGTCCCTGCAATGGTCAATGTGTTTCATCCTTGGTCTGAAGGATGTCACTGCTGCTAGATGGTAGACCCTTTAGGAAATGAGCTCAGTCACTGAGAGGCTCTTAGGTCACTGAAAGCATTCTTTTAAGGAGATGGTAACACCCTGGTCATTTTCTCTTTCTTTTTGAATTCTTAATAATGAGATGAAGATACAGGAAAGTCTAGCTCACTATGGGTGGTGCCACCCCTATGTTAGTGGTCCTTGGTTCTATAAGAAAGCAAGCTGAGCTAGCCATAAGGAGCAAGCCAGTAAGCAGCACCCCTCCATGACCCTACATCAGCTCCTGCCTCCAAGTTCCAATTCTTCTTGAGTTCTTGCCTTGACTTCCTGTGCTGATTTTTTTTCTTTGTAGAATTGTAAGGAAATAAAGCCTTTCCTCCCCATGGGGCCTGTGGTTATGGTGTTTTATCAAAGCATAGAAACCCTAACTCAGACAGTACCCTAAAAAGACAGAACATATTATAGTTCCATCAGGAAGCCACTGAGGAGTGAAACTGCAAGTGCCAGAGTCAACTTTGTATGCCTGGGTGGAAGTTGGCTTCTGAAACAAGCAATTCAAGGGCTCAACTAAACTGACCATTATTTTTGATGTAACTAAATTCAAGACTACCATGTTAATTAGACTTTATAATACATGCTTTATCTACTGCATGAAAATACCTGAAACTCTCTAAGCACTGAACAAAACACACTATAAAAGTGAAAGAGTAAAGGAAGAATGAAGATGAGACAAATGCAGATTTCCATTTTGTGACATGCTTTGACCTCAAAGCAAAGAGCATGGTACTTGGAAAATAGCAGCAATTGCTTTCTTGTGCTGTATTTAGGCACCAACTCTCAGAAAAATAGTAATGGTGCCATGTTTCTGTCATCTACTTACCATTTCATGTAACATTTCATACAAGCTACATACCAGCTCTAAAGAATTTAAAATGTAAGTTTTAGTACTGCTCTTATTGTATCTGTGAAAAAAATGCAAGTAGACAGGCATATGCAATAGCTGTATAGCTAGTCAGACCTAGTAGCAGTTAAATCCAGGATTAGTCAACTCTAAGTTTCAAAGCCATTTAATAATGCCATTAAGTAATTTGTCAAAATAACATCTAATTTTTTTTGTATAAGAATATCTGAGAGACATATAAGGCTACTGTATTGTATCTCTTTTCAAAATGTATAGAACAGACTCTGGAGACATTTCTCAGTGTTTAAGAGCATCTGTTACCCTTGTAGAGGCCTTGTACATTGGCTGACAGCCATCAGTATCTCCAGTTTGAGATGCCCAATGCTCTCTTCTGAGCTCCACAGGCATCAGCATGCACATGGTACATATACATACCTGCAGACAGAACAGTCACACACAGAATAAAATAAACAGATTGAAAACTATCTATATGAATATATTAAAAATTATTTGATTACAGCAGAATGAAATTTAGCAGAGCTCAGATACATAATTTTAGTGAACATGAACAGCACATCTGAAAAGAGAATGGAGACAGGAGGAGTTTTCTGAGTTGGAGTTTGAACAGTGCTGAGCGTGTGTATTTTATGGGTCCCATGTGCTCTCTCTGTTCCTGATCTCCAACCTATGATGCACCTACATACAACTGTGATCTTTAACATACTTTTCTTTTAATCTTCTTGGTTTTGTGCCACCTAAGCTGCATTCAAATTTGCATATAGCTGAGGGTGACTGTTTCATTGCTATGAAGAGAACTATGACCACAGATCTCTTATAAGGACAGTATTTAATTGGGGCTAGCTTGCAGGTTCAGAGGTACAGTCCATTATCATCATGGAGGTAAGTGTACCGCCAGCATGCAGACAGATAAGGTACTGGAGAGGTAGCTGAGAGCTCTACATCCAGATCTGCAGGCAGCAGAAACCTTAAAGCCTGCCCTCAGTAACACACTTTCTCTAACAAGCCACACCTCCTCATAGTGCCACAGTCTATGGAGCCATTTTCATTCAAACCACCAGTCATCTTGAGCTTCTGATTCTGCTGCTGCCATTTCTGAAAGGGGAAAATTACAGGTGTGAGTTATCGAGTTTTATGTGATGCTGAGGAGTCATCTCACAAGCTAATTTGTGTTCTTAGGGTTTTCATTGCTGTGAAAAAACACCATGACCAAGGCAATTCTTCTAAGGGACAACATTTAATTGTGATTGGCCTGCAGTTTCAGAGGTTCAGTCCATTACCATCATGGCAGGAAGCATGGCAGCCTACAGGAAGCATGGCAGCCTACAGGCAGACATGGTGCTAGAGGAGCTGAGAGTTCTACACCTTGATGTGAAGGCAACCAGGAGAGACTGTCTTCTGCGGGCATCCAGGAGAAGGTCTCTCTTCTGCAGTGGGTGACGCTTGATCATAGACTTCAAAGTCTCTCTTCACAGTGATAAACTTCCTCCAACAAGGCTACACTTCTTCATAGTGCCACTTCCCATGGAACAAGTGTTTTCATATTACCACAGCAGGTAAGCATCTTACAACTAAGCTACATCTCCAGCCACAATTTATCATTCTCCTATTAGCACTGTTTCAGGGAGTTGACCAGAGATGACCATTCAAACACAGTTAATAGCCAATTGATAATCTTTGTTCCAGACAGCTGAGAACACACCCAAGTGTTTGGAAACCTGATGAGGAACACAGTGTTTTTAAAGGCAGAAACCATGTCCCGGCATCTTGCTCAATGGCTAGAGGGGGGCTTTGTAGAAGCAAGCAGTTAAATAGAAGCCAATGTAAGCAGTTAGCTGGAGGAAGCAGTTTAATAGGAGCTAATGTAACCAGTTAGCTGGAGGAAGAGGTTTGCACAAAAAAGCACTTTAAAAGAAGCTAATTTATATTAGCTAGGACATCCTCACCTTGTGTTCTGAATGGAGTTTGGTTGTTTTCCATGGGATTCTCCGTCAAGGAATTTAAATTCTAGGTAAATCTTAAATTACCTCAGCATTGGGTCAAGACAGAGGAACCTTTGCCTTGTCTTCCTCTGTCACAGTGTGAAGATCTCTCAATAGAAGACTCTAATTTGCTTTTGTATTTTCACATATTTAGGCATTCTTACATAATAGTTACTAAAAGTATTCAGAATAAATGACCAAACAGTTGTTGTATTTCTTGAACTTCTTAGATAGTTATTGTTGTGTTTCTTGACCTTCTGAGAAAGGTTGACAAAGTTTGTTTTAACGTTTCCAGGACAACCTGAATACAAAACCTGCAATGTTATACTTACCAAAGTTTTATTGTTTTGATACTTTTAACTGATGGTAAAATTTTCTTTCACTCCTTTCACAAGGTACTTTATAAATATTAAAGTTTACTAAATAAATATAAGTATACATGGCATTAATCATTGAAGCCAAACTTTAAATGAACTGTGGTATATGATAACCACTTGGTGAGAAGAAAAGATGGTATACTGGAGTTTATTCATGCCATTTACTTAGGATCAACTAAAAATGTTTAGGAATTTTATGAACAGGTGAACATCACATTTGTGCCTTGATAGAAACATGTAGACCATGGAAACTCTCAAATACTACCACTAGATTTTTGTTTATTATTTTGTTTTGTCTTCCTTTCCCAGAAAGCCAGTTGTGAAACACTTCAAAAGTATCTCATCACCCGAAAGACCTGCCATTAGATCAGATGTTTAGTTATGTTACATCATTAAAAACAGCAAGGCACTCAAAGCAGGCTCCAGCTGTTGTCCAGTTGTCTCAGTACAGACCCAAATCATCCACCACACCAGCTCACTCTTTTTTCCAAGCTCAGAATGTGAGACTTTAGATTCTAATGCTTTGCAGACTGCATTAGCTACACTAAATGCCTTCCAAGAGAAAGTTGACTTTCCACTGACTCAGGGATTCACAGGGTACATGATTCTCTATCATGCTGGTTACAGGGAAAGGCCAGAAGAGGAATGTGGGGGCTTAGTAGTTTGTTTCCTTTCAAGCTACTTCATGGGTTGATTTTGTTTCTGTCAGTTTGCCCTTCACTTTCAGTTTTCATAGGTGACTCTCAGTTGCTGAATGAAGCTCTGTTCTTATGTCTGCATCATAAGTACTGAATAAACTTACTTTTCAAAACAAATAAATGACTTAGAATGAGAAAAAAAAAAACGTATAAGGTAATATAAATGAAAATCCCCAAATTAAAAAGAAAATGCTATTTTGTTCTAGAAAAAGCAAACAAACAAACAAAAGAACATTATTCTATTTTTCAAAAGGTACCATAGTATGTCTGTGTCATTAATTAATGCCCCTTGTGGGGTTGAGGTGGGAGACAGAATCATTGGCACTGTCTAGGATCACAGTCTGGCGCTAACTCGGGCTGGACTGTAGAAGGATCCCTGGCAGGTGGATGAACCAGCAGAAACCTGTGAAAGAAACAGGCTAGCCCGCCTAGAATCCACTTCCCTCTCTTCTTTCTGCCAGCAAACTGGGGCATCAGGTTACAAATGAGTCCTAGAGAAGCCTCAGGCTCCTGAGTTCCTAAGCTCAGAGCCCACCCGTGTGCTGCTCTTCTGGCTTGCTACCTGTCCTGTACCTGACCCCATCTGTTTCCTCTCCCTGCAGCTACCCAGCTTTATTTCAAAACAAAACAAAACAAAAAAGACCCAGCAGCCTTTTCTCCTGTGCTGCAGTTGTTTCAGCCCCTGAGAGCCATCACAGCTCTAGACTACCCCTGATACCTCTTGGCTCTTCTCTCTCCACAGGCACTTTATAGGTAGCCTTCTCCTTCATACCCATGGAGCAGTCTATGATTTCACTGTGTCCTCCCCTTCCCATATCTTAGTTACTTTCCCTGTGTCTGTAATAACATACTTGGACAAAGTAGTTTGAAGTACAAATGTGTTTATGTGAAGTCAAGTTCATTAGTCTCATAAGGAAGTCCTGGCCCCAGAAATTTAGGTCAGGAAGTAAAGAACAAATACTTGTGCTCCACTCTGTCTTCTTTGTATTCAGTGTAGGATTCCAGCCCACTGAATGTTGCAACCTGCAGTATGTGGGTCATCTACTTTGATTAACAATTACTATAAGGCCCACAGAGTTCCCAGAGGTGCCTCCCACAGGTGACCCTACATCACATCCATTTCACAATTGAAAGTAACCATCACAACTGGTAAGCTTGCTAAATGCCAGGCTTTGTACTCAGTGAGAATAGTTTGGAAATATTTCTGTTTTTTATGAAGTTTATAATAGTGAGAGCTCTAAGGTTGAGACAAATTCTCTGATGGAGCAGTGCGTAACTAGTGCTTCTGCTATCCACTCAAACCAGAGTGTGCTGGCCCTGCCATTTAACCACCTTGAAAAGTGATCTTAACTTCAGGTAATCTCAATTTTAAAAACATGCTTTTTCTTTCTTTCTTTCTTTCTTTCTTTCTTTCTTTCTTTCTTTCTTTCTTTCTTTCTTTCTTTCTTTCAGAGTTCTGTTGTGTTTATATACAACATAAAACCAAGGAATTTGTTGGAAGACTATAGATAGATTGCAGAAGTAACACACATGCTCAGACACATAATTATTTATGTACTCATATATACACTCACACATAAACTTGTTCACACACACAAATGCACAAACACACTCACATATACACAGACATACATGCACACACACACAAATGCATAGACACACACTGTCACACACAGACATATGCATACAAACACAGATGCTCAGACTTACACACATGCATTTGTATATAACTAATCTCATGCATACACACATTCACACACTCATATGCACACACACACAAGCACATACTTACACAGTCACCCCCATGTGCACACTCATTCAGTCATTCACAGTCTCACATACAGATAGATATTTACTCATGCAAAAACGCACACATGCACACACACACACACACACACACACACACACACACACACACACCAGCCTGAGCATGAGGAAGAGAACGACAGCTCTGGGAACAGTACACTGTGATCATGTTCGTCAAAGTCTCCCAGTCACTCATCTCAAGTAACTCTTAGGGAGCTTTTTCCCTCTTCTGACCAACTAGGTCACCATTAGTAGTAGCACAAATAACTTTATATTGCTATATTATTCTTTGGGAGTTTTGAATTCTTACACGTTTTGATCGTATTCCCTATCCTTTCCCAACATTTCCAGATCTAATCCCCTTCTCTGCCCACTCAACGTTGTATCTTAAAGAGATTGGGGTGGGAGGGGAGGAACTTCAAGAGCAATTTGTTCAGGCTTGCAAAATGGTCAACTTACCAGAGGACAGACACACTCTCAGAGAAAGCTGTCTCTTCAGTTCTCAGCAGCTAACCATTGCTTTTTGCTTCTCCTCTAGGGATAGGACTTTGCAGGCAACTCCTCTCCATAAAGGAATTTGGTCTAGATTGAGTGTGTATATGTTTTGTGCCTGTTGTCAGAATTGCTATGAATCCTTATGTGCATTTGCTCTGCTGTGTCCAGATGATGTTTCCTCATAGTCCTCCACCACATCCCACTTATGCAACGATGCCTGATCCTTGGGAGGATGTGGGTATATCTGTGTTCCTCATAGAGATGAGCACTCTGCTTCTTCTCTTCACTTCAGCTAACACTGTCTTTTGAGCTAGAAGCTTCTCAGATGAGAACTGAGAGGTGCATGCGTCTGTTGGTGTATGATAGGTCATTCAGAGTCAGCGTACTGACTGTTAGCTACTGACTATTAGCTCATAACAGCAGTAAGCTCTTCCCTAGGACCTTACTGATTGCTAAGTTTCCTGTGGGACTTCTGTCTTGCTATTGCAGGTAGGTAATTGAACAATGTTGCCCAAAGGAACATCACAGAATGAGCACACAGCAGGCTTGGGGACTGTTAACCACAGCCCTTAGGGTAAAAAACGTTGAGTTCTCAGAATCTGAAGCCAGAGTTCCTCCAAGTCCACCCAAGCTCTGCCAAGCATGGACCTAGTTTTGGATAATGAACTACATTCTTCCCCATACATGAGGGCTTCAGAAGAAGCCTGGGATCCATCTAACCTTCAACAGATTCTTCTGTCATCTACTTTCTTCATTCATTGAAATTAAAAAATGTTTTATATTTATAAAGATTGTACATGTCTATAATGTATGATTTTTGAAATGTCTCTCTTTCATGAGTTCAATGAGCTAATTAACCCATTGTGATATTATGACAATTTTATGATGAAGACACTTAAAATCCATTCCCTTGGTGATTTCCAAGAACAGATTAAATAATGACTGCAGGGGACCATCCTTCCTGACAGAACAGTTGAGGAGGGAGCTCTTGGACTGAACACTGCCCTGGTATGAAGTTCTACCTCAGGGATATTACTGCATGTGGATGGGCTACAAATGAAAGAATAACATACAGTAGAGAAGATGTTTGCTTTTAACAAGAAAAAAGATACACTGTGGTAGAGAGTTTGCTGTGTTTGCAAAGCTAAGCCACCCACCTTTCAATTTCCTGATATTCAATATTATGAAAAGGGCCCTGAGAGCTGTTTGAAGTTGTATGAGGCTCATTCATCTACAGTGCCCACATCCTACATGTGAAAAGATGAAAGTGAGGCCAGAGCATTGATTTAGCCAGGTAAGATGCTTGCTACCCAGCCTGACAGTCTGAATTGGAGGTTGGCGGAAGTACACACCTGATTCCCAGAGGTGGTTCTCTGACCTCCATGAGAATGCCTGCTTTATCTCTACACCCAAAATAAATACATAAAATGAAATAATTTCTTTTTAAAGATGGACAATACCCACAAGATCAAAATGAAAACAACCAAAATGAACCCTTAAGTAAACAAACAGAAACAAATTGTTGAAATAGCATACAATAGAAAGGCAGACTCCAATCTACAAACTAAACTGAGATCAAAGAAAAGCAAAGCACCCTCTAGAAACAGACTCAAGGCATCTGGCAAGTAACCTGCAGGTGGGATGGGAACATCACACTTCTGTGGCTTGCAGTAGTACCTCCCCTGTCCCTGTGGCTCAGTCACCGGTCAGATGGCAGGTCAGATACATAGACTAACTCTGGCTCTCATAGAGGACCAGTTTGTCCTTTTAAAATCTTACATGCTCCAAGAGGCAGGAAATAAGTTTTGAGTGCTCCTTTAAGGGCCAGTAGAGGATGCTGTTGGGAAATCAACACTAAGCTGCTCTGTCTAGCTGCCAAAAAGCTAGAGGATCAGGGGCCCAGACTGGAAGAGAACAACAAAAAACACATTGATTCATGCAAAGATGACAAAGTAATAACACTCGTAACTGTAACACTAATGCCTGTTCTTCTGCCTAAACATATTCTGGATGTGTTCTGAGTAAGTTATTTCTTCCTTGTCCTGTACTATCTATCTTACGACAAAAAGGAATGTGCAGAATCCTTAGAAGGCTAGGTATTTCATAGGAAAGCTGGATTCTGTTGTAGTGGGCTCTCTTAGAGAGAGAGAGAGAGAGAGAGAGAGAGAGAGAGAGAGAGAGAGAGAGAGAGTCAGAGTCTAATTCCTTTAAAAGTCTAATGCATGAAATCGGATGGGGTTTAGAGGACAAAAGAGAAGTTGTGTAATAATCATTTATTCTTTTAATATTGAGAAGTCGTAGCAGGCAGTGTTGTAGGGTTTCTATTACTATGACAAAACACTGTGACTAAAAACAAGTCGGGAAGGAAAGGGTTTATTTAGCTTACACTTACACATTGTTGTTTATCACTGAAGGTATTCAAGATAGAAACCCAAACAAGATAAGGGTGCTAGAAGCAGAGGTAAAGAAAGAGTATGTTTACTGGTTTGCTCAACCTGCTTTCTCATAGAACACAGGACTATTAGCCTAAGGATGCCACAGCCCACTAGTCCCTCTCCCATCAATCACTAATTGAAAAAAATGCCTTACAAGTGGATTTCATGGATACATTTTCTCAAATGAGGATACTGCATCTCTGCTGACCCTAGCTTATGTCAAGATGACACACAAAACCAGCCAGTATAGGCAGTATTCTCTTTATACTTATTTTCCTTATGATTATAATTTATAACTCAATAAGATGACATGCCCTTAAATATAATATTTCCTAAAATGTTAAGGTCTTGCCAAGTTTCTATTAATTAATACTTCTCCTACTAACTTTTGACAAGGCTGGTTAAGCTTTCTGGTTCAAGTACCTTTCAGAATAAGTAAACTTTGAACACACGGGTAGCCTATCTGTAACCTTCTTTATATTATTGTTTTATAAAGAATTTTCATTTTTATGAAACTTCTCGACCTTTGGGAAAATGGTAAATCTGTGGGACAGGTAAAATCCTATAGAAATAGTAGCACTTACCACATGGTACAGAGTACCTGGAATTAAAATTACAATGTATCCAAACACAGCGTGAGTGTTCCAGAGGGCGCACATGGAAGGCTAACACTTCTCAGGGAAAAGTTCTGAGAAGGTTTACCAGTGGAATCAGTAACTGGCATTGTGCACCCTCACTGCAGCCTCCACTAGAATCGGCACAATATGCGTTCAACCCTAGATAATCTCAGTGAAACCTGTGGAAGTCTTAACAATGAGGCATGCACATCTTGACTTACTAGGTTTTTTACAAACTCTAAAGTAAAACTGACTAGAAGAGCTGCATGGTAATTATTCAGATCAGTTTCATAGGCCTTCTCTTCCTTGTGCTTTCTGAAGATCAAAGGACACTGAAGGTGAGCTCTTTAACTCTTCATTTAAAATATTTCACCCAGGGCTGGATAGATGACTTGGCCATCCAGAGTACACACTGCTCTAGTAGAAGACACAAGTTTGATTCCCTGTACCCATGTCTCCAGCTCCAGAGAATCTCATACTTCTGGCCTCCACAGGCATCTGCACTCACATGCACATGCATACATATGCACAGTCTTTTAAAAACTATTTTCATTTCAATTCAAACCATTCTACTCCAAATGCCTCTTCTAAAAGCTGGGGGAAGGGAGATAGCATCAGTTCTTAGAATGAGAATATAATACCTGCTTGGTATAATAATATAATCTAGGGCTTATTTTTCAAAAATTTAAAAATTAAATAGTATCCTGCTAAGCAGTAAATCACTTTGAATATATACCCTATAGTTAGTGTGTACCAGTTCAAGAGTATTTATAGGTTTAATATGACTTCTATGAATATGAGAAAACTCTAAGTAGAATTGATCTTTTAAATCCAGCTTGAAAGCCCCATGAACTAGAGGCAGCAGAACCTGCAGGAAAAGGATGGTCTGAAAATCACAAGGAATTTGAATATTAGACTTTCTATCCACTACTTATATTGTATTATGGGCCAAACTGAACAGACAAGACTCAGACTTCATACTGATAAAACATAATAAAGTTGAAATTATGTTACATTGATTAATATAGTGATTTATTTTACTATCCTTAAAGTGTACATTTTAATATGTGCTATTATAATAATTGTCGCTAAAGATTTATTAGCACTATAGGAAAGGCCAATGGGGGAAAACCTGAAATTCAGGGAGTATATTGCAATAACCAAAACAAGAAAGTTGAGTTATACAAGAAAGTTAGATGAATAAAAGGAAGAACACCAGTTAAATGCTGTTCCTTCATGGTCTCTGCTCTGGTTCCTGCCTCCAGATTCTCACTTGAGCTCCTGCCCTGGATTTCCTTCATTGCGCACTATAATTTGTGAGCTGAAACAAATGGCTCCTTTCCTAAGTTTCTTTTGGACATGATTTTTATTGAATCAATGGGAAAAAAAATCAAACTAAAACAAAGACAAAAAGTATTTACTTACCTGGCTACAAAGGCACTGATGGGGTACTCCAAGAATGGGATATGGGTAGCCCACAGCAGGTGACTGCTTCTGACCAGTTTCCAGCACTTTCTGTCAGACTCCAGCATACTTAGCACTGCCGCTCCCCCTTCTGAGCTCCTGACCCCTCATGTGCCCCTACAAAGCCTAACCACTTTTTGCAGCTCCTGCTGCCCTCCACTGACTGAAGTAGCCAGAAAGGCTTTGTTGTTGTTGTTGTTATTGTTGCTTTTGTTGTTTTGAAACTGGTCTTGCTTGCTGCACCTGCTTTCAGTCCCATATGGCAGGGCTCTTCTAAGAGTCTGTCATGCTTTCAGAGGTGTGACTGTGTCTTCCATGTAACTTGTCCTCAGCCTCTCTCTCTCTTCTCTCTTTGTATTCTTATCACCATCAATTGAATAGCCTCCTCCGTCAGGTGCTGTCAGTGCCACGGAAGTCTAATTACAGATCCAGAATCTGTGAATCTAAGCCTTGTCTACTGCAATCTCAGAATACTTTACTCAAAATTAAGTTTTCTTCTCTTAAGGTGTTCATGGTCACAGCTGCGCAGAAGTAACCACTAACTAACAAAGTCCATTTAAGCAAATATATGCTGTAAATTGCTTTAAAAATGAAAGCACCAGAGACTTATCCTTCAGTAAAATGAAGAAAGGGTAGTCATGTATAAATGGGATTGGCACTAAAGACCTGTGGTGTAGCAATGTTGATGAGTGCTGGAGGAATCCACAAGGTCTCTTTACATGTGTGTTTACTGTGTTTGCCATGTGGCTTCCCTTTCTTCCAAGTACAGTGCACAGCTTTCCCTGAGTGGGGACCTTCTGACATCCTTTCAGGTGAGGTATGTCAGATGATGTCCTTTTGGCCAGCTCTCACAGAGAAACTCCTGATGCCCAGAAACAGTGACCTTTCCATCTGCAGCTTGTACAGTTGTCAAGGCACCACATTTGCAGCACTGGTGTTGTAACCCAGATAGATATGTCTGAGAATCAGTACCCCGTTGTATTTTGCCTTGGCTTATCATTGTATCCTAGGAAATTCCTGTATGGCTGGGGGTAGTGTTCATGTGCTCATATCCTGCTCTGTCTGAAGGGGCATAATTCATATAACACATTATAGAAAGTACACTGTCACCCTTACAAGTGCATGAACAATGATGTGCTGAGAGACAGCCATTGTTTAAACGTCATGATAAAATATGCCTCACTGACCACACCTATATTTCAGCATTACTTTGAGTGTCTCTAGACACATGATTATCAGTAATTGTTATCAGCAACACTGCTTCTGTTTTTCTTAGTATTGGGGCACCACTCTAAGGGAGGTCTACACGTGAAACATTTTGAAATGGCCTTTTAAAAAACATAATGTTGTGTATATGTGTATATTATACACACACACACACACACACACACACACACACACACACACAATGTATGTGTGTGTTTTGCTCTCTGGTCACACCAGCTCCCACTTTTTCCTCCCACAAAGTCCCCATCTCACATTTTTCTCATTTTGTGTGTGTGTGTGTGTGTGTGTGTGTGTGTGTGTGTGTGTGTGTGTGTTTCACCATGCCAATTGTATAGGCATGGGTGTGAAGCGATCCAATGGAGGATGGGGAACTCCCCAGTGGATAGATCTCTGAAAACAATGACTTCCCACCCTCCGAAGCCCTATCAAACATAGCTCATCCCTTTGGTTGAGAGGGGCCCCATAAGCTCCTCCACATCTGTGTCAATGTTTGTGTCTTGTGCAGACCCTTCACAGATAACCGCAATTGTGCATTTATGAGCACCACAGTCACATCATGGCCACAAGACAGCATTTCATAGCCCTCTCCTTATTTTCTGGCTTTCACATTATTTCCAGCTTCTCTTCCATGATGTTCTCTTACATGGCATATGTGATATAGTTGTCCTGTTTAAAGTTCAGCATTTGGTTACTATTTGTTCTCAAAATATTAATCAACCATGAGTGTCTGTATTAATTGAAAATCATTCCAAAAGAAGCTACTTTAATCAAGTTTGAAAACAGAGCTAGTCTTGGGAATGGGCATAACTAATTATGAGGCAGTTTGACAACATTTCTTTTTAAATGTTATTATATATTTTCTTTATTTACATTTCAAATGCTATCCCAAAAGTCTGCTATACCCCCCCTCGCCCTGCTCCCCAACCCACCCACTCCCACTTCATGGCCCTGGCATTCCCCTGTACTGGGGCATATAATCTTCACAAGACCANGGGCCTCTCCTCCCANTGATGGCTGACTAGGCCATCCACTGCTACATATGCAACTAGAAACACAAGCTCTGAGGAGTACTAGTTAGTTCATCTTGTTGTTCCTCTTATAGGGTTGC
>NC_034610.1:51742115-51755774 GCF_900095145.1 Mus pahari | reverse complement strand
TTAGCTCTGTACCTCATTTTTTAATGGGGTTATTTGAATTTCTGGAGTCCAACTTCTTGAGCTCTTTGTATATATTGGATATTAGTCCCCTATCAGATTTAGGATTGGTAAAAATCATACTGATCATAATTCATTGAGGAAAGCCAAGGCGGAGCTCATATCAGGCTAGACTCTGGAGGGAGGAGCTTACAGAGACCTTGGAAGAGGGCTAGCTTGCTCCTCATTGCTTGTTCAGCCTCCTTCCTTATAGAATCCAGGATCACCAGCCCAGGGATAGCATATCCACAGTGAGCTGTGCCTGCTCACATCAATCACTAATTAAGAAAAATGACCTATGATCTTGCGGACTGGTTGATCTTATGAAAGCTTTTTCTTAACTGGTGTTCCTACCTCTCATGATATTACCCTGTGTCAAGTTGACATAAATCTAGACAGCATTGTAAGGTAGGGAGAATCCTGTTTTTCTAATACATCAGGATTGTATTGATATGTAGAAGAATGAGTATCTTTCTTACCTGTTTGATACTGCCAGCCAAGCATCATAGACAATCCCCACAAAAGATTGTGTTAGTTTTCTGGGGCATATCTTGCAAAATAAGTGGCTGTGTCTTTCAGTAAAATTCTGTACATCCCCATTCTATCAGTGAGTACCCAAGGATTAATTATGTACTTCCCATCCTTCAGCCTGTAGTCACTTAACTGCTCAGGGCTCTGTTCCCATAAAGGAGGATATGGAGCAGAGATATTAGAAATCTCTGTTACAGCTGCAGAGAAGCAGCCAGCCAGTTCCCAGACCCAGGAAGCCAGGACAGCCATATGTCAACCTGTGAACCAAGAGTATGTTCAGGCTCTGATTGGAGAGGGTAGGAGGAAAGCAGGATTATCTCATGCTTTATAAGCAAGTTGAACTATTTTCCAGGCAGAGTGCCAGTGAAGAAGAAGTGAGTATCTTGGAGATAAGCATTGAAGATAATAGAGTTTTGTCATCTTTCCATCAACAGTGAATTGTATCAGAACCTGAACACAAGCTGAAATTTGTCAGATATTGATGATGAAGTTTATTAATGAAGAAATTCTTCTAGAATGTTTATAGTCTACATTGTAATTATGAAGTACATTATTGATGGCATTAGATTGCTTCCCATTCAGAAATATTTGTTTACATAATTCATGCAAAATATTGAATAATTGAATGTAAAAATATATTTATAATAATGTATATAAATAGACTATAAAGTACATGTAACAGAGTTATGGCAATCCTTTCTGTTTCCAAGTAAATTCCAAGTAAAATGTTTAAAGTATACCAAATTATCTTAATCAAAGAAATAAAGCCAATTTATTTTAACATTTAAATGCTCATATTTAATTTTCAACATTTATATATTTTCTCAGGATGTTATTTAATAACTACATTTCTGGATTTCTAGCATCCCTCATCATCATCATCATCATCATCATAAACAATATTGTATGCATTATATTTTATATATTATATCATATTATATTATACTTTCCATATCATATCTACTATATTATAGATGATATGCAATATTTATTATATAAAATATTTATATTACATTATGTTAAAGTTAAATAATATATAATAGATGATATTGTTATATATTACAAACAATGTAATATATATATATATAACATACAATATAATCATAACATAGTATAGTATATACAATTATATATAATATTCATATAAAATATTTAATGATATATATCACATGTATGACATATATAACAATACATTATAGAATACAATATATTATGTGTGATATATATATGATCTATATTATGTTTTTATAAATTATATCATGTATAATTTATATATAATATACATACTATATATTATATGTACTTATGTATTATATGTATATTTATAACAAATATATATTATTGTATATATAAGTAAGTATAATATTTTATTTATACATAATGTATATTATATTATATATATAATATATATTATGTAGGTTAATGTATACATATACATGCAATCTATATATTTAATATATAATATTATACATTACATAATATGTATATATATTTTGTATATATAATATATATTATGTAGGTTAATGTATACATATACATGCAATCTATATATTTAATATATAATATTATACATTACATAATATGTATATATATTTTGTATATATAATATATATTATGTAGGTTAATGTATACATATACATGCAATCTATATATTTAATATATAATATTATACATTACATAATATGTATATATATTTTGTATATATAATATATATTATGTATAAATATACATATTTATATATTTAAATAAATGTTTATATAAATATTTGTGTGAGTATATTATAAATATATATTTATATTTATATAATATGATATATAAAATAAAATATATTGTATATAATATATAATATACATTATATTAATTATAAAATATAAGTATAATACATTAATATAATATAATAACGAATACATAATTATATATAATTATATGAGTAAGATATTATAGATACTATCATTATGATATGTAAATATATGTGAACCCGTAGAAGTTAAAAAGAAGTGACACCTAAAACTGCTGAGATATGTTCTTTAATAAAGGATATAGGTCTTTTTCCTTTCCTCCGTATTGTGACTTTTATCATACAGACTATGGCCAAAGTTCAGTACTAACGTTTAAACGCACAGCACCAGGTTCAATGATTACAGAATGCAAAAATGATGTTACCTAAGGCCAGAATACACGTAATTTTATTATATTTTTATTTTTAACAAGTTCAGGGTAGCTGAATAACACAGTTACCTGGTGCTCTACCCACTAACCTAGTGTGCTTGAAGCCTGCTGTGTGATTCCCAGCACTCAGGACGGGAGAAGAGGAGGAAGAGCAATGAACTAATGCAATTGAGCACATGTAAATGGCCGTATCCTGCTCTTACACTGACTGGACATTATCAGCAGACTAGACTGTAAAGTTAAACAAGGACAAGAGCTCTTTTATTAGTAGATAATTGTGACTTACTGCCTATCCTAGTTAGCTTTAACTGTCAACCTGACAGAGCCTAAAGTCATCTGACAGCTTGGTCTTCATGTGTGCCCATAACAACGTGAACTGAGGCTGTCCCAGAAGCTGTTGCCTGTCTGTAGGATAAGGGTCTTCTGTCTGGGCTGCCTTGTCTGGCCTCAGTGGGTGAGGATGTGCTTAGCCTTGCAGAGATTTGATGTGCCAAGGTGGGGAGGTATCAAGGTGAGCTCCACTGGTTCACAAGAGAAGGGGAGAGGGATGTGGGAAGGATTGTGGCTGGAGGTGACCTGGAGGGGCAGTGAGCAGGATGTAAAGTGAATACGTAAAACATAAAAGAAAAAAAATAATGATGATGATGAACAAACCCCCTTGTTTGCAGAATAACTGGCAGGGTAAGACTTACGTTGCGGCAGCTGCAAGCCAAGGAGATAGGAATTTCACAGCAAGATTGTTAGATAAATATACCCTAGATCACAAACAACCCACTCATGTTTGGGCTTTTAGATATAATGTAATTACCCATGAGTGCTCACCTCTGGCAGAGCCTGGGGCCCTATCTGTGAGATATCAAGGGTGGATAGTATGGATGAATAATGGTCAGCCTCATCACCATCACCACCATCACCATCATCACCACCACCACCATCCCCATCATCACCATCCTGCTCCAGGTTGATTTAGAACTTGCTGTAGCAAGGCTTCGCTGGACTGGAGTACTGGGTTTACAGGTTTCTTTTACCATAGTTGGCTTTCAGGTTCTCTTCATATCTGGATGCTTGAGCAAACATTAAATATGATCCAGGACTTAAATAAAACATTTGTATTAGCAAAAATTGCTCACTTGTAACTTCCTGGATACAAACAATGGACATACCAACCAAGTTACTACACTTCTCACATATGGCAGATGACAGAACCCCTCCCTGGCCTCTGCAGAGGAAGGCTCAGATTTTGCTACTCAAAGTTTCTGGCCTATAAAAATTTTAATATACACGTTTTTCTATTTTTAAATCTGTAAGAAGTGACGTGATATGAGAGGACTGTCCAGGACATTTATGTCTTTCCTGTCACGTTGATTCAAGGATATCTGAGGGGGTTCCATCTTAAGCAAAAAGACATGGCACAGGGCTATCACTAGGATTTTCCTTAACTCTTCCACTTACACATCAACTTGAGGTCTCAGCATGCTGACTTTTTTTTTCTGAGACAGGGTTTCTCTCTGTAGCCCTGGCTATTCTGGAACTCACTCAGTAGACCAGGCTGGCCTCGAACTTGGAAATCCACCTGCCTCTGCCTCCCAAGTGCTGGGATTAAAGGCGTGTGCCACCACTGCCCGGCTCTGACTACCTTAAAGGTTTCACCTTCTAAAACAAGGACATCAGGCCATCTGTTGCCATCAATTTGAACTACTACTAACTTTGATGTAATTTGTCTGTCTATCTGCCTGTCTGTCTCTCTGTCTGTCTCTCTGTCTTTGTCTCTCTGTGTGTCACCTTTAACTAGAGAATTTCCATCCAAAAATGGCAATATTGGTTTGTAGTGTTGATATTTGGTAAATTTCTTTTTAAATTCTATTCCCTAAAGTTGCTTCTTTTCATCCAATGCAGATTAGCTTTCAGATATTATTCAGTAATTTTTGTCATCTGCTTCTGTCTATTACCTTCACTGTTTCTTTTATTTCTGCACAGTAACTGGGTATTTGCTTTGCTATTGTAAAGGTTTTGTCTCAGCTCCCTTACTAGACCCACAAACACCAAGCCAAAGTAAGAAACTGACATGAGTCAATCTAAATTTCCATTGTGTCAAACTGAAGCTAAGTCACCATGGAGCCATTTGAAAGATTTTGCTGAGTTTTTTGTTTATTTGTTTTATTTTCATTTTTGTTTTATTTTTAACTTTTAAGACATAACTTGCAAACTTTAGAATTCTCATGTATTCAAAATGTGCTGTTGAAAAAATATAGAAATTTTAATGGCTTGTGTGTATGTGTTTTAATATGTACTGAAACTAAACACTAAAATCTGAAATAAAAATTGTCAATCAATGATTATTATGCTGGATCAGAATTTTTCAGTTATAGGGCATGTTGATAAGGATATAGATGCAAAATGTATAACTAGTATCACTGACATGACAGGAAGGATTGGAAAGTCTGTCTATGTCTGCATAAGTGCTACTGCTCAAGTACAGGGGTTAGCTATGAAACATACTCTTTGCATATTTCATTTGTCACCAGTAAAATTTTGCTTTTATCATGAATGGCTATGTAATTTTGCATATCAAATATTATGTTTCTTTACCTAATCTTGTTATCACATAACCTAGTAAGAGCTTTCTTCTTCTCATAGTGAAATACTGTATATTCACCAATCACCAGTAATCTTTTGAGATCATAGTGATATGAAAATGTGAACAGTTTAGGGAATACAATAAATTAGATCCTGGCTCCAAGCAAGATGGTAAATAATGAACTAAGACGTCAGACTGTCCAAATCCTGCAGTGTTTACTCCGATTATCCCTATCTTCTATAGCCTATTGCTTTGATCACTTCAAGTCACACTGGCCCTCTTTTAGTTCGTAATTTATCAAGATACAGGGCACTACAGAGGCTGGCCTGGTGACCTCTTACCAGATGGGTTATTTTTCCACTAGTGTACTTCTCTCACTCTTACTCATTTTCTGCCTTTCAACTAATATTTTCTCAGAGAAACTTTTCCTTACATTCCAAATTAGGCAACATTTCCCATCATACACTCTCACCACTCCATATATTTTCCTTCATATAATTAAATAACACAAATAACAATCTATGTGGCTGTGGATTTAATATGTATTTCCCTACACATTCTTAGGACACCCAATATATGTTAGATGACTCAAAAGTATAAAAGCACTGTGTGTATTGACATAACTTCTTGTTCCAATGAATGTTTTTAAAGGTTTTTTTTTGTTGTTTGTTTGTTTTTTGTTGTTTTTAGACAACATGCTGTCTAATGTGGGCTCACTGTCGAGACAGTTCATGTCTGCAGGAGTTGACAATGAATGTCATCCACTGAGTTTTATCAGTAAGAAAGTTTTCACCATAGAGTTCAAGCTCTTCCTCTTGTGTCTTCTAGAGATGGCTAGAGCCCTAAACAGATGCTGTTTCCCCAGAGTGCAGTAAAAGCTGTGTCTTCCACCCATACTTCTCCACGGGAAGACAAACACGGCCCCTTCCCTCCCTAATCTTTTTGCTCTTAAATTGGATGGTAGCTTCATTGCCTGGGAGACTGATCTGCCATGTGTATCTGACCAGCCTTCAAGCCAAGCAGGGAGCTCCAGGGATGCGACCTTTCATTGACCACTTGAGTAATTTGAGGGGCTCTTCCATGATGGGGTTGCCTTGAAACTACCAATGCTCCTGTAGCCAGCTTCTGCCCATGCTCCTGTTAATAACCCCCAATAGGCTTGAGTGGCATGGAATGGTTTCTTTCATCTGTCATTCATGCTTTATCTAGGGTGAAAACAAGTTTCTTCATCTTTCTCCAGGGAAAGTTTCACAACAGGTGTAAAGTGTCAGTTGAGAAAAGTAGATGACACGCCCATAGATTTACAGAGCTGCAATGTTTCAGATAACCTGAAAATAAGGCAATAATAAGGCCATAGTTCAATTTGCTGGTTGCTTCCTGGGGAAAGCACTGCTCTGCAGAGGTGTAGAACTTCTTTTCTCTGAAGTGCACAGCAGCCCTGATAAGGAAGTTAAAACAAAGCTTTTAGAATAATGTAGCTAGTTTTAAGTTAAGGTCTTTGATTCACTAGGACTTGACTTTGTGTAGGGTAATTAAGATAGATGTTTTCATTCTTCTGTATACACACCTCTAGTTAGCTCAGCACCATTTGCAGATGACGGTTTCTTTGTTTCCAGTGTGCATTTCTGGCTTCTTTTATTTAAAACAAACAAACAATCATGTGTCCATAGGTGTGTGGGTTTACTTCTGGGTCCTTGATTTGATTCCATTGATCAATATGTCTGCTTTCATGCCAATACCATGTGGTTTTTATTACTATTGCTCTGTAGCAAATCTTGAAAACAGGAATGGTGATACTCCTGGAAGTTGTTGTTGGTTTTTTTTTTTTTTTTTCATATAGGATTGTTTTCGCTATCCTGTATTTTTGTTTTTCCATTTGAAATTATTGTCCTTTTGGGTCTGTAAAGAATTTTGTTAAAATTTTGATGAGGACTGTGTTGAATCCGTAGATTGTTTTTGCTAGGATGTCTATTTTCACTATGTTTATCCTGCCAGCCCATGAACATGGGAGATCTTCGCATTTTCTGATAACTTCTTCAATTTATCTTTTTCAGAGACTTGAAATTTTTATCATATAAGTCTTTCATTTGCTTTGTTAGAGTTACAACAAGATATTTTATATTATTCATGTCTATTGTGAAATGGGTTGTTTCTCTGATTTCTCTCTCAATTTGTTTGTCATTTGTTTATAGGCAGACTATTGATTTTTCTTTTTTATTTATTTTTTAGTTAATCCAGCTATTTTGCTGAAGGTGTGTATAAGCTGTAGGAGTTCCCTGGTAGAATTTCCGGGGTCTCATATGTATATATATTCTCTTGTCAACTGTGAACAGCACACGTTGACTTCTTCCTTTCCAATTTGTATCTGCTTGATCTCCCTTAATTGTCTTACGGTTCTAGCTAGGACTTCCATTACTATATTGAAGAGCTATGGAAAGAGCTGACAGCCTTGTCTTGTTCTTGACTTTGTGGAACTGCTTTGAGATTCTCTCCATGTAATTTGATGTTGGCTATAGGCTTGCTGTAAATTGCCTTAATTATGTTTATAGAGGTTCCTTGTATTCCTATTCTCTCCAAGACTTTTACCCTGACAGTGTGGAGGATTTTGTTAAAGGCTTTTTCAGCACCTAGTAAGATAATCATGTGGTGTTTTCCTTTTTTCTTTCAGTTAGTTTATATGGTGGATTACACAGACTGATCTTCGAATGTTGAACCATCCTTGCATCTCTGGCATGAAGCATATGTGGTCACAGAAGATGATCTTCTCGAAGTGTTCTTGGATCAGTTTGCTGGTGTTTTATTAAATATTTTTGTATCTATGTTCATAAGGGAAATTATTCTGTAGTTCTTTTTTGTTGAAACTTGTGTTATTTTTGTATGGGGTGACTGTGGTCTTGTAAAATGAGTTTGGCAATGTTCATTGTATTTTGTGGAATAATTTGAGGAATATTGGTATTAACTCTTCTTTGAATGTCGTAGAATTCTGAGCTAAAACCATGTAGCCCTGGGCTGGTTTGATTGGGTTTTGGTTTTGGTTGGGAGACTTTTAATGACTGCTTCTATTTCTTTAAGCATTATAGGTCTATTTAAAAGCTTTATCTGACCATGATTTAACTTTGATAAGTAGTATCTATTGAGAAAAATATTCATTTCCTTTTGATTATTCAATTATATAGAGTATGTTTTTTTAAATTTCCCGAGTCTGTTGCCTCCCTTTTTGTTTCTGATGTTATCCTATCTGTATGTAATCAAGAAAGAAGTTATTTGTGAGATGTTTTGCCTTCTTAATTTTTTACTTTTTTACAGTAAACTCTGTTATAGCACTTCAGGAAAGATATGAAAGATAACCATATGGAAAAGAAATATTCTCAAATTTATAATAATTTATTAATTTTGCTTATTTATGATTTTACTAGAATATCAAATGCCTATGAATTGAAAATCCAGATATGCAACAGAAATTAAATTTAGTCAAATTCACTGTTTTTCAGTCATGTAAACTACAGTTTTACATACATATTTTACAAATTTACTGCTATGATGTTTATGATGTTTTGGCAATATTTGCCTCAGTATTTCTGCTTGCTCTAAGGCCTATAGAAGAAAAAATGACCTGTTTACTTTCTCTACATTGTATACCCAAGATGCATTTGAAGGCAACAATTCTTAGAATCATACAGTCCTTCTACCTATGTCATCATCAAGAGGTGGATTTTCTTATTTTGAAAACCTTTCCACAGTCCCTCTATGATTTTCCTTGAGTTTTTATTAATGTAATACTGGGGATGGAACCTAGGGTCATACACTTGTTAGGCAAACACTCTGCCTCTGTGAAACAATCTTTGTTTTTCTTGTTTTTTGTTTTTTTGGCTTTTGCTTTGGTATTTTTTTGAGTCAAGGTCTCATTATGCCACTTAGCCTGACCTTGAGCTCACTTTGTAGTCCAAGTAAGCATTAAATCATCCTTCTGCCTCAGCCTTCAAATGGGTAGGATTTTAGCCTGCTCTGTGAGTCCTGTCCAACACATTCCCTTTCAGTGCCATAAATAGTATGCTTCTGTTGTCCGAAAAGAACTTCACAGGTATCATCAGTTCATCGTCCAGCTGCATTATACATAGCATTATTCAAAGACAGGTTAAGGAAATTGAGTGATGTTAACACACTGGACAGCTGGTGTCCTGAGGCTTCCCATGTCGAAGTTTTGTTCTGTCACTTCATTTTGCTACTTCATTCAGCATTGACATAGACCTGGGGAAGTGGGTGTTAGGAAAGCCATTTTGACAACATGAGCAAGAAACAGCAAATATCAGTTCAGTTACTCCTACTTTTGAGGCACAAATAAATTCTCTAAAACAGAGAGCAAGTAAGCCTTGATTGTGGGTTTGGGATTATCATTTTATCTCATGAGTGCGTATTATGTTTTGTTTTGCTTATTTGTTTTTTGAAAAGGTGAAACAGCAAAAGCTCTAGTTTTATCATTATGAAAACAGTTCATTTCCTTTCAAGAGCAAGTTTCATTCTCCTTTGTAGAACTAGAAGGAGAGAGAAACAGTTGTAACCCACACCTACAATGATAAACTCTTGTTCCCACACTTTCCTGTTGTTCTCAAGTTTTGGCAGGAAGCACTAATCTCCCAGTTGGCTGTTCTGTGTAGACACTAGTGTTGTGGGCACCAAGGTCATAGAGGATGGACAGATCAGTTCCAGTTGGTGCCATCATTTATCAGCCACATGTGAACTGAGGATGACTAACATCTGAAATCTTTCTATACTGAGGGTGTGGCATTCACATTCTGCCTGTGATACTTTCCTAAATGCAGTGATTTTGCTTGTTTTCTTTGAGAGCTTCATTGTTTTCAAAAATAGGATTAAACTGATGATCTTCCTACCTCGGTCTCCTTTATGCTGGGATTGCATGAATGTGTCTGACATGATGCATTCCTTGTTTGTAAAGCCAAGAATTTTATACTGGGTTTCAGATGCACTTTGACTGATGGATTGTCTAATATATAGGAAGACAACAAACAAGGAGAGAACCTACAAGGCAGACCATAGGGCATTGTTTACATAAGTGTGTTAAACAGGGTTTTATTTTTATGAAGAGACATCATGACCACAGCAGTTCTTATACAGGACAACAGTTCCTTCGGGCTGACTTGCAGTTTTAGAGGTTGAGTCTATTATCATTATGGTGGGAACCATGGCATCTTCCAGGACAACATGGTGCTGAAGAAGGAACTGAAAATTCTACATCTTGATCCACAGGCAGCAGAAGGTAACTATGTGCCGTGCTGGGCTTTCTTTCTATTATCCACTGGTATTCCCATGAAAGCTTCAACTGCTGTATTGGTTTGAATATGATTGGCCCAGTGAGCATCACTATTAACAGGTGTGGCATTTCTGGAGGAAGAACATCACTGTTGAAGTGGGCTTTGAAACCCTCCTTAGCTGCCCTTGAGACAGTCCTCTCCTGTTTGCCTTTGGAACAAGATGTAGAATTCCCACCCCATACACAGATGTCTCTTTGCAGTGGTCATAACTTATAAAGGGCTATGAGGAAGACGCTAGAACCTATGTTAATTTAGCTTTAAGACAGGTTAACCAAATATGATGATTTGAATGAGAATGGCTTCTGTCTCAGTTTTGGTTACTATTGCTGTGGTGAAACATGACCAAAGAAAATTAGGGAGGAAGAGTTTCAATTTTATTTCCACATCACTGTTCATCATTAGAGGAAATCAGTACAGGAACTCAAACAATGAAGTAAGGTAAAGGCGGGAGTCAATGCAGACATGGAGGGGTGTTGCTTACTGGCTTGCTTTCCATAGCTTGCTCAGTTTTCTTTCTTATAGAACTCAGGACCACTAGTCTAGGAATAGCACCACCCATGGTAGACTGGTCCCTTCCACCATCAATTGCTAATGAAGAAAATGCCCTAAAATCTTGCCCACAGACCAATTTAATGAAGGCATTTTCTCAGTTAAGTTTCCCTCCTCTCAAATGACTAGCTTGTACCAAGTTGACATAAAATTACTCAGCAACGACTCCATAGTCTCGTATATTTGAATGGTCCCAGTTGATGGAACCATTTGAGAAAGATTAGGGGGCTTGGAGGTTTTTGGAGGAGATGAGTCACTGGGTGTGAGCTTTGCGGTTTTAAAAGCTCATGCCATCCCCAGTATTTCCCTGTCTCTGCCTCATAATTGTGCATCCGATGTAGGCGCTCAGTTATTGCTCCAGCACCATGTCTGCCTGGCTGCTGCTGTGATGGTCACATATGGTGACCTTTTAGAGCTGTGAACCCCAAATTAAATGCTCTATTTATAAGTTGCTTTGGCAATGGTGTTTTGTTGTGGCAATAGAAAAGTAACTAAAACGCCAATGTTTTCTCAAAGAAAGGGTCCTCATTTTCTTTGATTGTTGTGTCAATGTTTTCTATGGTATATTCTGCACCTGAGATTCTCTCTTTTATCTCTTGTATTCTGTTGATTATGCTGGCATCAATGGCTCCTGACTTCTTTCTTAAGTTTTCTATTTCCAGAGTGGTCTCCCTTTGTGATTTCTTTATTGTTTCTATTTCCATTTTTAGGTCCCGGATGGTTTTGTTCAATTCTTTTTTTGTTTGTTTGTTTTGATGTGTTCTCCTGTATTTCTCTAAGGGAGTTATTTATTTCCTTCTTAAAGTCCTCCATCATTATCATGAGAAGTGACTTTAGATCCATATCTTGCTTTTCAGTTGTGACAGTGAATCCAGGACTTGCTATGGTGAGAAAGTTTGGTTCTGATGATGCCAAGTAACCTTGGTTTGTGTTGTTTCTGTTCTTATGCTTGCCCCTGCCATCTGATTATCTCAAGTACTCACTGTCCTCAATATATCTGATTGGAGCCTGTCCTTCCTGTAATCCTGGTTGAGTTAGAACTCCTCAGAGTCCAGCCTTCTCTGTGATCCTGTGATTCTGGGATCCTGTGAACAAGTGATCCTAAGATCCTGGGAGTGTTAGGGCACCTGGGGCTTGGAGAGTCCTCTGGGGACCGTGGGACTGTCCTCCAAGTTCGTGCCCAAGGTGGCTCAGAGCTGGCGCTGACCTATATCTGTCATTTGGAGATTATAAGGTCTGACTCTTGCATGTCTGACAAAAACACTAATTTTGCAACTGAGAAAAAGGTGATCATAAGATAGCTGACGCGAAGGAAAGAAGTATCTCTTTAGAATATCTCTTCTCTCAACAAAGTGTGATCATAAAGTCATTGTTATACCATGAACATAAATTTCAGCTTCAAAAAAGTGCATATTTCTCTTAAGACAACCACAGTTAAATATTTGCAGCTGGAAGCTTTGAGGAAAAAAATTGGATAGACTTCACATGAAATAAAAAAAAATCTTAGATGGACATTCTCTAGCTGAGGGCAGTTGCTTATTGGGTAATAAAGAAACAAATATATTGTAATCTAATTATTTAAACAAAGACAGGTAAGTAAGTAAATAAATACAATATTTATTCTAAAATGTTTTAGTTGCTCATCTGAAATTCAAATACCAATAAGCATTATTAGTTAATTGTTTAGTTACTAGTACAAATTTGAAACAGGGTCTCCAAGGCTGGCCTCAGACAGTCTTCCCACCTTAGCAGGCCGGGATAGGGTATATCCAACTGTAGCCAGCTTGCTATTCTTTATTGAAATTTCTGGTTATGCTAATGTAGGCTATTTTCTCATTGTATTTAGCAGAATTACTGTCTTTAGAATTTCTTTATACTGACTACAGTGAATCAACTCATTTGTGTCATATTTTTAAAAATAATAGATAACATGCAATGAAGCTATCAAAGTCTGTGTCGCTTATTTAAATAGACATAAAATTATTTATCTTGTAAAATGAGATTCCTCGTTTTGGGGAGAGATAATTAAGCTGACATTCTAATTAGAACACTGGAAAGTAGCTTTACTAACAAAGGAAGGCAGAGAAAATTGTATGTTGTTTCTATATCTTAAAACTTGTTTTTCTTATTTTGGTTCCCATAAATATTTTGAATGACAAGAACAAAGCATACTTTACATCACAGAAGTTTTTGTACTGCTCTTTCTGTATTCACGCTGTCCATCATTTCTCCTCCAGTCAGCAGAGTCTTTTCTTTTCTCTTTTTTTTAATTATTATTATTTTCTTTATTTACATAGAGTCTTTTTGCTGGTTAATGTTATAAAATTCTTCTCAAAGCTCTTCTCCTCCTCTTGGCTAACACAGTGGTACATTCACACAATGGAGTACTACTCAGCTATTAAAAACAATGAATTCATGAAATTCTTGGGCAAATGGATGTATCTGGAGGTTATCATCCTTAGTGAG
>NC_034610.1:51718702-51741435 GCF_900095145.1 Mus pahari | reverse complement strand
GGGGGGGTATAGGGAACTTTCGGAATAGCATTTGAAATGTAAATAAAGAAAATAATAATAAAAAAATATAGCAAGGAAAGACTGCTGCATTGGCAGTTCATTTCTTCCTCATTTCGGTAACTTAGTGCCTTGGTTACTACCTTAACAGAAACACTCCTGTCTGAGCTCACAAATGTCCTTTTCGCCACAAGACTGTGTTTTCAGTGCCCTGGAGCACTGTTAAAGTAATAGCCCCTCACTCTGTTGTTGGAAATGAAGTGACCGCGGTCTTTCCAAAATTGATCCACAGGTAGATTGACCACACCAGTGGAGTTCCTTTCCCTTTCCCTTGATACAGCTTAGTCTGGCCCTACGAGATGGAACTGATTGTGTGTGTGTGTGTGTGTGTGTGTGTGTGTGTGTGTGTGTGTGTGTGTCTGTCTGTCTGTCTGCCTGCCTGTCTGTCTGTCTGTCTGTCTATCTAATTTTTCCTTTACCTTTGGCTCTAGTTGATAATCCTGTGCCTTTCAAGGTATGTGAAAGTACATGGCATGTACATCTGAACTGGAGAGAGATAACTATGGTAGCATTCAATCCACTCTGCCTCTCCATCATGATATTGCAAGTTTTAAAGGGACTTCTCTTTCATTTCAAGCAGAACTGAAAAAATCCAACCACTTTATTGCTATCATCAGTAAGTCACCATCCTTCCTTCCATTCTGAAAGAGTATTTTCTTTACAAATTTATAAAAAGTAAAAATATTTTGAAGAAACATTTTAAGAGACAAAACTCAAGTAGATTTTGCTTCTCGTACATTTTTTCTCTTAAAATGGATTTGAGATCAAAATAATTTTTATGAACCATTAGCATTTAGAAACTTTAAGCTACAAATTTGGAAAATATGTATTGTGTAACAAAGTATAGTCGTGGGTAAATAAACTCAGAATGATTTGAGTTAGAGGACACACATATGGAGGTTAGCTTTTAGACTAATCTTCAATAGTTTATAAATCCTGACAGCCTTTGGAATGAATTTAGTTCTCTTGTAATGAAAGTTGTATTCCTTATTCTTCTCATTTACACACACAAGTTAATAATCTGAGTAAAAAACAAAATTCCCCAAATAATCCTCTTTATTTTCTTCTCTGACAATTTTGCACTTTCTGTAATGCTCTCTTCCAAATTAAGTGTAATTCCTCATCATTAATAATGATGAACTCCAATTAGAAATCTTGATACATTTAAAACACTGGAATAAATAGAAAATTGTGTGACCAGTAAAACACACACACACACACACACACACACACACACACACACACACACATTCTTGTTGAAAGTATTTTAAAATCAAATGTTTAATTTTAGAGTAAGTAAAAAAGACAGTTTGGTCTGTACCATTTACCTTTGTATATTTTACTGTGTGGGATCAGGGGTGGGAGACTGCAAATCACATCCCCAGGCTCCATTAGTACTGGCAAAAGATCAGCAAAATACAGGACACAATTAGTCTATGGCTTCTTGCTCAGACCTCGTGGTTAGTTACAGTTATGGCATTACAAGAATAGTGAAAGGTGCTCCAAACCAGACAGGAGCATATCTTTCCATTAATAGATGTGATGTGCAGAACCCACCGCGTGAGCCATGCTTGGTTTTGTTTGGTTTATTTTCCAAGCTTCTATGAGCCTATTATCAATCCATGCTGACATATTTTAAGATGTGTTGGCATGTCCCAACTTAATGAACTTTTTGTTCTGTTGGCAAGTATTTTTATTACATTCATGTGCTTCCAGAATGCACAACATTTTTATTTGTGGTTGCTGTGAAATTTTGATACATCTGTGATTGATGAACAAAACAATATTAACATTTCAATGCCAAATAGTCTGTCCTGTGCATGAGACTAGGGTGTCTTAGTTGCTTTTCCTGCTGCTGTGATAAAACCCTTGAACAGAAGCAAGCTCAAGGCAGGAATGGTTTATTTTGGCTCAGTTTGAAGTTAACAGTTTGTCGTAGCAGGAAAGTCACAAGGAATGGACATTGAGGCAGCTAGTAACATTGTCTTTTTTAATATGTTTATTATTTTTAGTTTATGTTTATATGAATGTCTGTGTGTGGGTATGTGCAGATGATTGAAGGTGCAAAACTGAGCAGACAGTCTTTGATTTCCTGGTGCTGGAACTACAGATAGTTGAGAGCTGCTTAAGGTGCATGCTAGGAACTAAACTCAGGTCCTCAAGAAGAGCAGTAAACTCTCTTGTCTTTTAAGTCATCTCTCCACCCCCGAAGTCTCTCTTTATACAGTCCTGGAGCACACCCTAGGGAATGGTGCCACCCAAATTAGTATGTAGTGAGAAGAGCCAGAGACATCTTAGATGAACTTGGAATAAGTCACTCGGGCATAAATGGCATCAGTGACACCTGTGGTCCAGATCTGCCTAGGGAGTTTCCTGCCTCTTCATGGATTAATCTTAAAGCCAGAAAATGCTTCTAGCCCCTTGTCCTTCCCACTAGACAACAGGGAATGAATGCAGAACATTCTTGCTCTTGACATACTGTTATGTACATTCCTGGAAGCCCAGTTCCCTTCCTGCCAGACAGCGACGATCAGAATGATTGATGCTACGCTTTCTTCACATATCACCACATTGCCTTTGTTTGCCCTTGAGACTGAAGTCTATTATTTATTTATTTTTCTATCTATTTATTTATTTATTTTGGTTTTTCGAGACAGGGTTCCTCTTTGTAGCCCTAGCTGTCCTGGAACTCACTTTGTAGACCAGGCTGGCCTCGAACTCAGAAATCCGCCTGCCTCTGCCTCCGAGTGCTGGGACTAAAGGCGTGGGCCACCACACCTGGCTTGAAGTCTGTTCTTATTAAAACAACTTGTCTTTTTATATGTATTAGATGGAAATTTGTAGTCTCTGGGTTACCTAATTTTCTCTTATCTATTCTATGAAGTCATGGATAGACTAGTATGTTTATTGTGTTCGCAGGAAACATTTATGTTCCAGGGATGAAATCAAAAGAAAACAACAGTCAAGGGAGAAAGAAAGAAAGACGGACAGTATCCCCTCATTCCTTCTTGATCTTTCTAGTGTTTCCCAGTGAGGTTTTCTGGTGGCATCCTCCCATTTCCAGCTCCTAAAGCTGTCCCGTATTAAAATCCAAGGTGTACTGCCTCGGCATTTCTTTCAGCTTTGCATGATTGTTGCCCTAGTTACCTACAAACCAGGCCTCACTTCCTACTTCTGCTTTCCAGGTTACAGATTGTGCGTCTACCCGTTTCCTTCCTGGGACACCTCAGTTCTACTGGGGCCCTAACAAAGAAGAAACCAGAACTACTTTTTGAAAAAAAAAAAAAATACAACCAAAAAGCGTGACCCATCTCACCCCCGAGCATTGAGGCTCTGAGCACCTTATGTAGTTCTGGTTTCAAGCCCAAATTGGAAAATGGGCTTAAAAACTAAATGACCCTCAGGGAACAAACTTAAGTGAGATTTAACTTGGAGGTAGGCTATGGCCTGAATGTGCCCCTCCAGAATTCACATTAAAACTTAATCTCATTGCAACACTGTTAAAAGATGGACGTTTTCATTTACAATATCATGAGGTCTTCTCAAGAATGGAGAAATTTGTGACCTTGTTAAAAAAAAGAAACCATCGCTTTATTACCATTGGGATATTTTTTGTATTCTGATCGGGAAGGACACCACTCACATGTTAAGTAAGGCACAGCAACAGGATCCTGCCTTAGATGAAAGAAATGTTATTACCAAACATGCAGTTTGCTAACATCTGCCAGAGTTGTAAAAACTACAGTTCTGTTCCTCAAGTTACCCACTTGTAGACGTCTTGTCACGATGGGAAGGAAGGGTTAAGACTGCTTGGGGTGCAGGCCCCCGTTTATTCTGTAGTTTGTTGTTATGGAGTGTGAAACTTTCCGGATTCTTTTGAAGACAGAGAAAGACCAGGATTCAGTTCATACTGGATAGATACCTATTGCTCATCTACTGTATTGTCTCATACGCTCCATCCAGAAATCCATACGAAACCAGAGAGTAACCATGGAAACCAGCTTCTAATGTGAGTGTTGGTCGCAACATTGTGAAGTTGTTAAACACATATGAGTAGGCGGTGAGCACTACACCCAGGTCACGACAAGGCAAAATCAAAATCTCTTCTTTTCTCTTCCCCTCTACCTTTTCTTTATGGGAAGAAAGGATTGAGGGGGCTTCCTCGGGAGCCTTTCCTGTTCTAAACACCATCTTGAGAAGTACTTATGTCAGTTTTTATTCTATTTCATTCCCTTTTTGTAATTAGAAATTGCAAAGTCTGTCCTGAAATTTGCTATAAGAAGGAAACAAATCATAGACCAAGAAAGTGTTTGGCAAGGTTTAAGTCATGCATGGGACAGTTATACAGGGGAGCAGATTGTGGATGGCCTGAGTGAGGCTTGGCTTCTTTCTAGTCCTGGGCTGTGGGGAGCGTCAGAGATTTTGCACCTCAGAAAGATAGTGTCAGGGATCCTGGTGTTTGATATTCGTTGTCAACATGATTACATCTGGGATCAACTAAAAAACATGACTCTGGCCGGGCAGTGGTAGCACACGCCTTTAATCCCAGCACTTGGGAGGCAGAGGCAGGCAGATTTCTGAGTTCAAGGCCAGCCTGGTCTACAGAGTGAGTCCCAGGACAGCCAGAGCTACACAGAGAAACCCTGTCTCGAAAACAATAACAACAACAACAACAACAAAAAACAAAAAACCATGACTCTGGGAAAGTCTGTGAGGGTGCTTCTTAAAAAAGGGAAACTTCCTCTATTACAGGAAAGGAGAGACACTCACTTCCTCCAAGTGAGCGGCACCTCAGTTCTGAAGAAGCTCAAGGGAAAATATTGCGTTTTGTGCTTCCACTGTGAGCGTGCTTTCTGATGCCATCTCATCTCCCTTGATGTCCTTGTTTTACATCCTCACGCAGTGTCTTCAGCCTTCCAGTGTGAACCAGTGACTTTCAAGGATCCTCCTTCTGTGCCAGATTTTTACTGCAGAAGGGTCCAGCCTCATGGACTGAGCAGTGGCCAGGTTCTTAGCCTCTCCAGCCGCAGCCAGCCATTGTAGAACTACCCAGAATGCATCATGTCAGATTACCTAACCAATGCCCTCTTAGTATGTATCCATCCCGTTTGCTCTCATCCTCTAAGATAGTGATTTTGAAGACTTTTCCAAACCTTGGCTCTTCGCCAACTTGACCGCTTCCTCCAGTGTAGTCTATTATTCATAAGATTACCCAAAATGGGCTCCATTTTAAGTCTTTTGATTTATTTTACTAATATAAAAATAAATTTCTATGGCAAGTAAACTGATTGGGGAGTAGGCCTCCCTCTGTAGTTTTCCAAAGAATGACTTTCCAATTTATTTATATTGTTTGCCTCATGATACCCCTCCTTTTTTAAAAAAAGCACAATTTCTCAGTGAAGTGAGTAAGTTATAAATTCTACTTCAGAAAAAAATTAAAACAATAAAATACTATACGGAACAATTGTTATCTACTTAACACTAACTTAATTTCATCATGTATGTTCTAATTTCATAGACTTAGTACCATTTAGATGGAAACAGTGGATGTGCATGCAAAGCTATATGGGGATGTATGTGACTTTCAACTGGTTTGTCATAAAGTCTGTGGTTATTCTGGGGGCAGCTGAATTAAACAATAGAGGCATTTAAGTTTGGACTCATGGCCCAACTGACATTTCAGTATCAGAAGGGAGAAAACAGAGACATTATTGTGTCTACAACAGTGTTTCCAAACTTATTTTATTTAATAGCTTCCAATGGCTGAAGACTTCAATATCAAATAATTATTTTTCATCTGAAAACATGTAACTTTAAAGACTTTTTAAATGGAACTTAATACTCTTTTGGGAATTCTATGCTTTGTTTTAAGACTTTGTGGTGGCTTTGTTAAGTCATTTACATAGAAGTAAATCATGTTTTGGGGAAAGGTCAGCATAATGAATCCTTCATTTCCTATAAGGACAAGTGAAAGGCATGGGTCATGTTTGAAGTGCTGAATAAGACAAATTATCACTTATATTTTTATATTTGTGTTGTGGATATAAGGCAAATATTGATAATATACATAAAAGTGCAAACACAGAGCGAAAAGGAGGATGGAGGGAAGAAGGGAGGGAGGGAGAAAGGGGGAAAGAGAGAGAAAGAGGGAGAGAGAGGAACACACACACACACACACACAGAGAGAGAGAGAGAGAGAGAGAGAGAGAGAGAGAGAGAGAGAGAGAGAGATTTTCAAGTACTCTGGTTCTGAGATCAGCTAAAAGTTTCAATAATCCCTTGTGAAAAAAAGAGACCTTTATTTTTTTTTCAAAATCTGCTAGGGAAAATGTCTTCTAAATAGATATTCCTAATAAAATGTTTCTGTAAATGATTAAAAGACCTTAAACTCAAGGATGATGGCGTAATGAAGGTTTCAGTGAAGAAAATATCTACCTAGCATAGAAAAAGAACCAGTTAAAAATCACAATTCAAAAAATATTTTCAGTGACAACTTTCACTTTCCTACTAAGTTTTCCCATAAAATTTATAAACTATTTTAAAAGAGAATATAGACGAATCAATTTGTTTTAATTTCTTCAGTTTTCTAGTCAAGGAGCCAGACTAAAAGCTAGTTTTTCTCAGTTCTAATATTTTATGATTCACATTAATATATGGTATTAAAATGGCCCCATTGGTCAATTCAGATGATAACAGAAGAGGCAGCTAAAGCATCAGAAGCCGGGCAAGGCAACTGTTTGTGGGTGACAAAGGGAAGTGTTACTAAAGACACTCCAAGTCCTAACCCGCTCAGCTTCTACTCAGCGCCCCTGCTTCCAAGTCAGTGTGGTCATCAAATATATCACATTGTTTGCTTTATTAAATACTCTAAGAATCCCAGGTCTCCTCTACTGGAAATCTTTATTATTTGGGGGGATGAGATGAGGATTTCCCACTTTTAAAGGAGACCTCAACATTCAGATTCAGAGACCACAGATCATTCCCAGACTGCCTGGGATTCAGGAACACCGAGGAACAGATGTGACCACGGCAATAGCTTTAGGTTATTATTTCATTCCCCAAGGAACCACTTCTCCAGTGTTTTCTTTATTCTAAATATACTCTAACTAGCATCTGGGATCTAGACTACTCTCCCGCGATTAAAAAAAAAAAAAAATCCCTAAAGTATGAAAGATTGAGAAGAGTGTATCTATAACCTTCGTGATTTGTTACAAACTCACATTCTAGACACCTAATACCACTTAAGCCCTAGAAGTCTTCTTACTATAAACCATGAATCTTGCCATCACCGTGCTACAGTCTTGAGCCTTTTAAGGCAATCTGTGATTTAAAAATTATTTTCTTTACTCCAGGGAATGGTATAATAAGGTGGAATCCTTTTAGTGGCTAGCATATTAAAAGCAGAAAGCCCACTGATTTTGTTTGGCAAAGAGAATTTCTCAACATTTTTGGGTAAAGTAGAATTAATATTTAACAAAGCATTTAAAATAATTGCTTTTATATGGGAGTGATGTACAGCAAAGTTGTTTCTCAGATCATCTGTGTGAATTCTACGTACCGTAACTCTTCTACTTCTTCTAGGCCATGTCTCAGTACAGATTTCATGCATCAGGTGTAAGCAGATTATACCCTTGATGTACATCTCTGTTTCTTATGTTATTATCAATGCCCAATTTAGTTTAAGGCCTTTTTACACAGTGTCAGAAATACAATATAATTGAGATGTCAAAAAAATACTGTTTCTGTTCATTCTTGTTTTACATAATTATGTAAAGTGAATTAGTATTTTATCTACTAACTTTGGGGACATGATTAGAATAAAGGAAGAAAACAAGCAAACAAACAAACACACCAAGCAACTTACCTCTACAGAGGAATTTGAGATAAAACAGACAACTGAAAACTTGGGACCATTTTAACAAAAAAGAAAAATTCAGCATGATTTGATGCCTTTTTTTTTTATCTCGTTTAAAGAATGTTTGTTACTAAGAATGACAAAATAAATTCATTACTCTGTCCTGTCATTATTAAGGCAGTCTAATGATCCTGGCTCTGAGAAACAAGTATACAGTTAAAGCCATGTGAGACTACCAGATGATATATAAAAGTGTGTGTGAGCATCTTATGCTTGCTCTAGAAGGTTGCTATATTAAACCTGTGACATTTTCATTTTACAAAAAATCAACAGTATCAGCCATTTTCATATGGGTTAAAATGCTATTTAAGATTGATTTCAGGAAAATTGTTAATGTTAGGTTTGTGTATAATTCTTATTTTTCAATATAGTTGGTGGCCAAAGAAGTCATTAAATGATATATGAACATCAAATGCCTTAGGTGAATACCTATTAAAAGGTATGCAAATTATAAGTAGGATTGTATATTTTCAAAACTTTAAAATAAGCACAAAGAATATATAGGTCTACATGTTATAATTTCAAAGTCAACAGTAGCACATAAATTTTTACCTAAATACATACCAGAATACTTCCCATGACAGCACATGCACCCACAAACACATTGCCATGCACAGAACCTTGTTTTCTGCATTTTCAAGGAAAGTTAGAATATACAATATAGTACACTGTGTCAACTTAAATCATATTGGAAAGTCAATGAGGATGCCTATAAAAAAATCTAATGCAAGAAATTAAAATACAAGGATATAATTATCCTATAGATTAAAAACACTGAAGACTGATGATGGAAAGTTGGGATTTAGATCACTTGTTCCAGTGGTCTTAGAAGATACAGAAATGAACAGGACTGTTTGTAAACATTCTCAGTATTCAGTTTGGCAAAAGGTATGAGAACTTTTGTAATCCAGCAATCCAGGCTAGAGATATAGAGCATCTAGGCTTCTGTTTGCAGAGAGACTTTATATCTGTGGGCAGTCCTCCGCAAGGCTAGGGGTGCAGATGGTGATCTGGATGCCCATCTGGATGGGAGCCGACGATTTGCTGGTCTAGCAGGTCGGGAAAATCCTTTCCCATTGGAGGCTTTCACTGCTATGGACTCCTACAACATAAATAAATGTAATCTCAGTACATACCACCTTTATCCAGGAAATAGTCTTTTCATCGTCGTCGTCATCATCATCATCATCATCATCATCATCATCATCATCATCATCGTCGTCGTAACCATAATAAAAGTGCTCATGACATTTTATACTTATGGTTACAACGGGCTTTCTTTCAAGATTTTTTTTTTAGATTTATTTATTTTTATTTTATTTTCTATATATGCATGGTTTGCCAGTATGTATGTGCACTATGTAAGTGGCTGTTCTACATGGAAGTTAGATTTCTAGTTCCAGTGGATTCCTGGAACTAGAGTTACAGACGCATGTGAGATGCCATGTGGCATCTTCTGGAAGAAGAGCGAGTGCTCTTATCTCTTCAGCCATCTCTGAATGTTCCTCCAACTGGTCTTCCTAATAAAGCCACTATTATATCTGAGGCAGGCAGCAAGGACGGACTCAGATGCTATTCTGTCACTGATAAACAATAACCACAATTTTTTATTGCCCCTTAAGTTTAATTCTTTTTTTTTTAATGAAACAAAGCAATACAATCTGTTCCTAGGGTGAAGAGCAAAATAATGCCTCGCAAATCTCTAATTAGTGAAGAGAAAGAAACACTCAGCATTTATTCTTAGCTCAGGAGAAATTTGTTTGTTTGTGTTTGTCTCCAGTCACAGCTCCTACAGATTTATAGTTTCAACTAAAATGAAGAGAAGTGCAGAAGCCAGAGAATTATTTGAAATTCTTGCTAATGATAATAGCACACCATAAATCTTATAAGTCATGTTAAATTACATATATTAAAGGACATTTTGTATGAGTCTTCATAGTAAATAACAACTTGCTTGGCCTTTCCCTCTAAAATTAATGAAGACTATCACTTTTAAGAGGATAGAAGCAGAAGGATAAAGGCTTATTTAAGTGCCCGTTTCTATTATTTTCCATGTAAATACTACCTATGACTAGCTATATTTTGTAGACAGTCTTAGTGGCACAAACATATGATTTCTACTAGACATTGCTTCAAATTATTGTTTTACCCACACATTCATATGGCTAACCCTATGAGGACATGGGTCATAAGGTAGGAAAGTATGAACCAGGCATAACTGATAAAGTGAAAGTTATTATGTATGTACAGAAATAATAAACCTTTAGAGTAAAACTCTGTAAATCAACAAATATGTATTCTGCTTTTTTTTGTATTCCAATTTTTTTAAAGGAAACAAATACCCTTCCCCAGGTTCTTGAAAGCATCTCATATTAATCCTATCTCTGTCTGTCTCTCTCTCTCTCTCTCTCTCTCTCTCTCTCTCTCTCTCTCTATCTATCTATCTATCTATCTCTCTCTCATTGTTGAGGCTTGGTCTCACTGCATAGTCCCACATAGCCTGGAACCATTTGGGAAACCACTCCAGTCTCACAGAGGTCCAACTGCTTCTGCCTACTGAATGTTGAAATTAAAGCCACAGGTCACCACAGGTGTCCCTAATATTATTTATCTTAAAGAAATAATATACTAGTTCAAGTTCTAAAAACCATACCTTTAACTCATATTACATTGTTTCCTCACAGAGGGCCAAGACATTAGGAAGGTGCCAAAATATGTCTGCATCCTACTTACATGATCAAGCAACTGAACTGATTTCAGAGCTATTGCTACAGATGGATGTAGTCCTTGCTTTCTCAACTCTGAAATCTTATTCGAATCTACTCCTTGACCCACTTGCTGCTTTCCCAAATACAGCAAATGTTCCACTTGACACATTCTAAACATTGACTCAATGTGATGCAACCACTTACATCAGAACCACATTTGGTCCAGTTATTCCTGAAGCATTTTGAGTTTTGCAGTGCAGATCTTGTATCTGTCTCATAGGTTTTCAGCAGCTTTTCCACAACACCGTAATTTGATCTGGGATCAGCTGATCTTGGCCGGCTAGAAAAATTGCTTGATCTCCAGTCATGCTCGTGGAGCATAAGCTGATAACTGCTGGGACTCTCACGCATCTGCACTTGTTTGACCAGGCCTGCCGAGTATATTTTTGTGGGGTCACTGAACACATTTTCGATGGGCCCAGACACATCGTCACTAGCTTTCAGAACACTGGTCCCACTGTTACTTTCTGATAGGTAAGCCCTCTGAGCAGTGGAGATATCACAGGTATTGAGAGTGTCAGGCAGTTTTGTATAGCTTTCACTTTGCTGTACTGCTTGACAACTTCTGTCTGTTCTAAAAACAGTTCTGTTAAACTCATCAATCTTTGTAGCCAGCTTTTCATTCCTTGGAGTTGGTTCGAAATTGCAGTTGTAACTTCTAACTGGGTCCCTCTGTGTCACTGAGGGAAGAAAGTCATTTTTCACATGAAGATCAAGATGCAATTTCATAGGGTTATCTGGAAACACCTTTTCAAATTTTGCTCCACTGGAGGTAAAACTGGCTTTTTGAGATGGCCTGGAAGGGCTCTCTTTTGTACCTAATATAGTATCACATGACCACAAATTAAGTCCAATGTCTTTGTTACCTGGAGGATTTCTATCTATTTTGACTTCTGGTGTCCAAGAGGAAAACATGGTACTATCTTTCAAACTCTTGCCTTCTTGTGGAAACAACGGAGACTGCCTCAAGAGGAAATGAGGATTGCGAGCTGTTTTGTCTTGAATCTCATAGGCCACCCACCCGTGGTATAAACTTTCCTTCAGTTTTTCTTGGGCTTGTTCATAATATGAGCTGGGGAGATTTCGAGAGGTACTTCTTGGAGGGGGAGTCGGTGGAGTTTCGCTTCTTTGTAAACCAGTTGTACCAATTCCACAGTTGTTTGTAGAATTGTTTTGGAGTCCACAGGCACAGCTCAGATTCTTTCTCTGCATTTCTTTCTCCAAACTGGTTGGAAGAATGCCCTGGCCATTGCTGATCAAGTGGTCCTCAGGAGGCACAGGGATTGCCTTTAGCATTTCCTGGAGAACAGGATCTGATTTCATCCTAAACATTATAAGCCAAGGTGTATTAGTGACAACTTTCTTTTCACAATGAGCTTTGTGATATGTGATATATAAGTAATGCTATGTGATATATAAGTAATACTATATAAATAATGATATATAAGTGATGTAGTTATATATGTTTTTTACACACACACACACACACACACACACACACACACACACACATACATTCTAAATCTACTTATTGCAAGTCCTCTTTATTGCAGGATAAAGTTAGCAGTGCTACATTCATGGATCTGACCTAAATTTTATTCACCAAATTTTATCATCCCTCATTTTCCCTATAATCTGGAACTTACGTTAGACTCAAACTAGACAATGTAGTCCTTGAGTTTCTGCTCTTGCCATTTCCATTTCTAGTCTTTCTTCTGCCATAGCTTTTCTTCCTCTTTCCCTACGCAATTTCTATTCGCTACTCATCATTCCTCTTTAGACTTCACTTTTCTCCTTGGGATATAAATAACATTGAAAGTTCTAGGTAACTCCAAATGCAATGTGTCATTTGAACTTTAAAGGAAAATTAAGATTATATTTTAGTAATCAAAGAAATGAGCTCTGATAAAGTGTGCCTACAGAGCTAAGAAAGTGATAGTGAATGACACAGAAAGACTAGAATGTAGCAAATCTTAGAACAATCTCTTTAAACCACACATTGAGGCTGTGAAATGCCTTCTGGGGCCATGGGGATGACTGTGAACACTTTGCATTTCAATTTTTTTTGACTTATTTTTTTGGAGAATTTCAAACAATATATTTTGCTCATATTCTTCAATCTTCCCTAAACTCCCCTCCCAGATCTTCCCTACCTCCCTACTCACCCAACTTCATTTTCTATTTTCACCATGAGAATTTGTACTAATTAGATTTGTAAATGAAAGATATCAAGTATCTGCATAAAACACAAATAGAGCAACAATGTGGACTAACAAATAATAAAATCACATAGGTAAAATAAGTCATACTGTACAACTTATAAAAAGCTTCTACGACAACTTATAACAATGTACAATAAGCACATGCCAACAAATGACAACAGGAAATCTCAATGGGCAGAGTGGTGGCAGTGCACAGTGGCTAGCAAACTCTACTGCAAGTCAGCACAGAAATTTGTAATTTCCAGATAGCTTAAATAATAGTAAGGAACCTCATTCTAAGAGAATATCATATATCCCAATGAGCTAATTATTGATAAAGAATAGTCCATATTTACTATGCACATAATTTTTTTTAACTTAGCTAGAATTTAGTCTTAAATTTACATAGTGATTCTGACCTAATACAAAAGATTGTGCCATGTAGACATATAATGTGTTATTTTGAAATGTACATTTGATTTATCATATACACATCACTGTTGAGAAATAAATGACCCAGCCATAAAGTGTTTAAATAGAACATCTCACATTGTTCAAACACCACATTGCTAACGCTGTCACAGTTTAAGCCAATTTAACTGGGTTTGCCTATTTGTATATTCCCCCTCTGGTCAAAAACTTTCATGGAGAACGATGTTCAGTAGAGGATACCTAGTCATTCTGTACAGTCTACTTCACCTAAACACTGAAAGAATAGAATACAGTATTCCTAATACTTACATTATGAGACGTACTGGAAGATGACTTTTAAGGATCATGAGCTAAGATATACATGATGAGTCAGTGTAGATTCATAAAACATAAACAGAATTCTTTTCTATTCTCTGATCTACAGAGATCATACGTGTTAGCCAGCCTACCTTCTGTGATCAGAACGCTTTTGGATTTCCTCTTGAAAGGTGCACAATTCTTCACTAACTTTTGCAAGTTCTTCGAGAGCCTTCATACCATAGCACATAAAAGAGAGTTGTTGTTAGCACGCTGAAGTGTAAATGCTTCTTTAGAAATAGCTCCTGGCTGATCCCATCTTACTTACTGTGTTAAGGGCGACAGAAAAATCTTTTTTCTCCTTAGAAGTGTCCTCAGCAGCCCAGGGCTCACATGCCTTCCTGTCTGTGGCCAAAGGATTCCAAAACTCCATCTTGGTTTCTCCGTGAATGTTCTGTTCTGGAGACCCTTGACTTTCTTCCCCAAGGAAATCCCTTTCTGTTTTCTTTTCCTTTTCTGGATCTTCTCGGTAATTCAGCATTCTTAATTTGCATTGTCCTGAGTTGAGGTGATTTGGGGGAAATTCTATTTTATCTTGATCACGGTGAAGATCAATGACCTTAGAATATTCATTCATGTTCATTTTTCTCTGCAGCTTTACTTCCTGGCAAAGCTGTAAAAATTAAAAATTAAAAACTTACTTTCCCTAATTTACTTGAGCAATGAATTCTTTTAAAGGCATTCTCACTTTGTAGCCCTGAGTAGCATAGAACAAATTCTGGAGTCCAGAGTGGCTTCCAACTCCTTAAGGTCTACCTGCCTGTGAGACCTGGAAATAAAGCTGTGTGCTAGTATTCCCAGCTTTGATCAATGTTCTTTATACTAAGCAAATCATTTGAGTTCTCTTTGCAATATTACAATATACTATCATTGGTGTTCATGCTCGTGCATACAGGCACTGTCTGTAAAATCGGGATTAGCCAGAAAAGTTTTGGGGAACCATAAACCATAAAGACTAATTTTAGTGAGGCAATGCATGGACATTACATTCTATTTTTCTGATGAGAAATCAACTCATTGACAAATGAAATAAGTCTGGATCTACACAGAATGCAAAAATACATTCACAAAATTACACCGTGCTGGGTCAATTACTGACTGTTCTCTCCAAGTGCTTTTTGGCTATAACAAGAATTTAACATTAATAAAATCATATGTTCTAATGATACACTATTACATAGCAACATTAACTGTCTAAATAGCTGTCCATATCATACAGTAAGCCAACATATTCTCCCCTGTAACTAAGCCCTTACTAATCATCCTCTCATTGGGTCAACTGCATTATCAAGGTATATATATTACAGTGGCATCTTGACTGCCACAATGATACAGGTTCATTCTTTAAAGTTCTTTATTCTGACTAAAACAAATTCATCGTGTTATACGTGATAAAACAGAGCTCTAAAGCTTGGACCATTTACTGCCTCTGTTAAAGACAATCCCAGACTATTTCTTAAGGAGGACTTATGCAAATCAGGGGCTACTCTGTTAGCTCACCCATAAAGTGAAGAAGGGAGATACATTCACCGAAGGCTTACGCCTTGGACAAGCTCATCATATTTCAAAACACAGTCAAATAACTTGAAAGCAAATGTCTCTATATTTCACAAAGCCAATAAATGTCTGTAATTATAATATACTTACTCAATATTTATGTATGACTTTAGTTCACAGAAGCACCATACATGATTAATACATTAAGAATACATGGTGCTTTTAGTTGATAAAAATTTTCATCACTCATCTCATTGACTAATGTAAGGAAGCCACAAAACTACAGCAGTAAATTGATTGTTTAGATGCTCACAAAATTATGCCTATAATTTATCTGTACTGAACTGCTATTCAATATGAGTGGTATAAAGAACATTCCCCTAAAGTGCCATGATAACTTTAAGGATATTATTGGTGGTGGCGTTCTCTTCTACAAATTCCTGAATAGGTTGGACATGGTGGCACACACCAATTCCAGCACTTGGGAATCAGACAGATCTCTGTAAGTTCAAGGCCAGCCTGGACTACAAAACAAGACACAGGATAGCTATAGCTGTTACACAAAGAAACCCTGTCTTAAAAAAACTGAAAGCGGGGGGGGGGCTTCCTGAATAAATAGGAAATGGCTATATTTTCAAATCCAGGGGAAATTGTGCTATTTATGACACATGGCTTTTCATTCTGCATCTGATAACTATATTAGGTCCCAGAAAGATCCCCGACCTGTACTCAGCTTTCAATTTTAGCCATGGTGTAATTTACCTTACAATGTAATTTTATGCTGTTATTTCTTCTCATGGACATTTGGTCCAGAAATGGAAAAAACCCTAGTACACAGTAATGAGTGGAGAACTACTTAGTATAGGGGTTGATACTCAGCCCTTATTAATAGCTAAATGACTATTCTAACAAAGGACGCAAGCAGAAAAGACACAAACAGTATAGATTGCAAAGTGAACAGAAAACTCTCAAGATGATATCAATTCAGTGTATTCATAATCCTAGTTCATATGTAGTTTATGCCAAGTTTCAAGTGGTCTGAGTATGTATATCCTGGATTTTCAATAGCAACTGCCATTAGTGGGGACAGGGGCTCAGCAGAGAGGCACAGCATCTCCATGCCCACTGTTGGATACTTTCACTAGGAGATATCATTACAGGTGATTTTACAGGTGTATACTTGGGAATCCACACTTCTCTAGCACATAGCTCAATATCCTGAAAAAAAAATTTTAAAAACTAGAACCAATAATTGTAAACAAAATGTTATACTAGTAAAACAATATATTTAATAAAGAAAAATACTCCATTATGCTTTCAAAAATCATATGGTTGTGTTCTTGTTTTGTTTTGTTTTTTAGTTTTCAGAACAAGTGTCTATTTTCTTTAACCTGTGAAACTATTTCCTCTGTTTTATCAGCATTTTATCCTAGCATTACATACTGTAGACCATTATTTACATGAGCAGGAGAGGACACCCTTTAGGATTGAGATTTTCTCTACTTGTAGCATGAATACTCTCAACAGCGTTGTCTTAATCACAGATAGGGAGTCCCTGGGTAAGAAGAGAGGGAAAGAAGCAAGTAGAAAATGTTTTCCCAATTGTAGACCGTCACAGAGGAATCATTAATCATAGATATCTCAACTTATTTTAGAGGAAAGATGCAATAGTCCCTTTTGTCTGCTTTCTGTTTTGGTGTATCACTTTTTTACTCTGTATTTTATTCCCCACCTATTTATTTGTTGTTAGTCAGAAAAAAGTATGTTTGCGTTACAAACATACAAAGCACTTACTTTGTTTATGTGCTTTTAAAAAAGGCCCAGCAATCTTTTAAATAAACCATAAAATTTAATATTATGTATTAAATAAAATAGAGCAAAATAAATATAGTTAACTTTCAGTTGGAGGGAGCTTGAATGCACATCCACCAAAGGAAGAAAGATTTCAGAGCAAAGTACGGGATGACTAGGAGATGATTAAGAAGAGTATAATCACTGATTATAGCAGATCCATGACATGTCTTTTTAATAAGTAAGTGTGTTAGCATGTGAGGACCCCTGCCAGAATAAATCTAATAAAATAAAAGTAGCCACTGCCACTTTTCTATTCAGCATATGACACACGTTTTGATGCCGCTGAGTTACTTGACGTTCTTTGGTATACATTTCTCAGATATCATCTCAGGAACACTAGTTCTAGTGCCAAGTTATAATCTTAGTACTATAGGTCCCACAAATTATTTCCTGCAATTTCTTCCTAGGTTCTAGTATCTGAACATTTATACAGAATACTTACATTGCTTTCGGTACCATGCATCTGAATTCAGAGAATAAGAAATTTGATGCACTGTAGAATAACATTTCAAAGTCTTCATTTCCATGCAAGACTATAAAATAAATGTAGTCTCAAACATACCACCAAGTGGGGTTGAGCCAGTTTTGTTCTAGTAAATTTCATAAGACATTTATTTCTTTGGTGGAAGAAGAAACACAAAAGTAATTCCTGATATAAAATGCATGTCGGCAGGCTTCTAATTTCAAGCTTGTCCTTAACACTACATTTAAAATAAATCAAGCCTTACCTCTTCGATCTTCTTCTGCATGATCTTCCATTGACTCTCCCATTCTTTTCTTTCCTTGTCAAACTGGTCCAGTAACTCCATCTTTTCCTTATGCCGATTGTCCTCTGTGCTCTCCCTCTGCTCATGAGGGTCCATGGCAACTGTGTTAGTGTCAGCCTCAGGACTGCTGCTGCTCATCTCTGCCTTCTCTTAGCTGGTTCTTGGAAGTGTTAAACTGTTTGGTTTGAAGTGGTCTCACTTGCCTTTAAAATAAATCCTGAGATAAACATAACAAGACAGTGTCCCAGGCTTGTGTGCTTCCTGCCAACATATCATTTTTGTCAAAAGTCAATGACATAATTAAACTATAGAAGAATAACAAAAAGAAGGGAAAAGATAACAAAAATCTGATTATAAAGGAGTTGGTTTTTTTTTTTAACACAGTCAATAAAGTGGTATTGTCCTAAGAACCTTTCTTCTCTTTTAATAGTAACAGGAAAATTACAGTGAACAAGCTGGCTAAGTGTACATTCGTGATATAAATATCTCCTTACCTAACTGCTTAATCTAAAAATAGACTTTCTTCATAAATATTCATGAGTTTGAGTATGATGTGCTGATTCTGTTGCCTAGATGTGCTGATTCTGTTAAAATGGAATTAACTGTTTAAGTGTCAGTACAAGTTAGTTACATATGCCCAAGATTTAAGATTGTGAGCCAGCTCAGAATAACTGAGTTCTGCATTCAGAGATCAAGCCCATGTAAAGATGTACCAAGACCCAAAGCAGGTAGACACCTTGAGCGGCTCATGTCTCATCAAGAAACTAGCCTAATCTTAAATTTGAAAAGGTCAGTATTTTACTTTCGCAAATAAAATCTAAAGAATCATTATTGTTCTGTGAGAATTTTAACGTGCTAAAACTTATTCATGACCTCTTCTTTTTCCCCTGGATTATTTATGTCTAGAATATAACTATAGGAAATAGTTACGGAACAATAACTAGAGGAAAATGTTTTTTTATGTTACACTAAGTAATGACCAAAATAATGTGATTTCTAATATTCAGCATATGAATATTTAGAGTTTGAAGAGACCATTTAATGTGCCAGATATTGGGGCCAGAGAGATGGGTCGGACCTTAGGACTGCGCACTGTTCTTATGGGGACCCAAGTCTGGATCTAGGCCACATGCTGGATGACTTACAACCATCTGTGCCTCCAGCTTTAAGGAATCCAAAAGCTTTTTCTGAAATCTGTGGGCACCCACACTCACACATGCACATACCCACCACCACACGCACGCGCGTACACACACAGACACACACACATGCAGGCACACACACTCAATAGAGAAGAAAACAAAATACCTAAACCCTCATTGTCCAGCTTACTAATTAATTATCATTAACTAATCAGTTAGCATAATTATTAGTCTATGGCCACAATGCTACAGCTTCCCTGTTACTTATGCACAAATCTGTACTGTGTCTGGCAGAATCAAGTCTGCATGATTAGGCAGTAAGAATTACTTGGCATTTGCAGCAGATAGATGCATATTTCACACCTCACATGTTAGATGACTATGAAAGGTAACTTTACTTTTGTCAGGCTTCTCCAGTCAAGATATGAATGAATGATTATAGACTACAAGGAATTTAAAAACATAGCTCTTTATGCAGGGCTCCATTTCTTTCTTTCTTCTTTCTTTCTTTCTTTCTTTCTTTCTTTCTTTCTTTCTTTCTTTCTTTCTTTCTTTCTTTCTTTTTTTGATAAAAAAAAAACTTTACAAATGTTAGTATCTATAGTTCCTTTAAAAACATTTACCAGTGGCCCTTTGACAATTTTTGCATATTTTCTTGTCACTCACAGCATCATTATTAATTCAATCAAGAGAAGCAAACAATTTCTGGTTAGTTACAAACATGCTCTTGCAACCCTTAGTCACTCATTCACTCTTTGTTTCTAACCTCATTTGCCTTTGCTTCCTCATTAGTCTTGTTTTATTTTTTGTTTTTTTGTTTTTTTCTGTTTTGCTTTTTGGGTTTTTTTGTTTGTTTGTTTGTATCTGCTACTCACCCCGTTTATAAGCCAGACCATGAAAATCTAACAAAAGGAAGACAGTAAAGAGTTTACCGAATTTTGAGTGTTTGTTTTGCTTTACATAAACTTTACTAATATTGTCTAGAGATACTTGAGATCTACACAAAACTTACTCCCAGGTACATAGACTGGGTTTGTTTTGAGAATGGAAGGCTGCTTTAAAACTATCTATAACGAACTGTGAGCTGAAACTAACTCATGGACTGGAAAGAATTGTCTCTGGGACTTCTTAGCAAAAGCGATTATAAATTCAACTAAAGACATTTTTTAAAAAGGAGTGGAGTAATTACAGGATATTTAGAAAAGAGGCTTTACAATATTCCATGCTTTGTTCCAACTGTGTTTAAATAGTGTAATTGCTCAGAAATCATCCTCACAAGGATTTACTTCAATCAATGTAACAGATGAGTGCAAGGGTTTTTTGTTTGTTTTTGTTATGTTTCCATTTTTAACTCCTCTCCAACCATTCACACCTCAGAGTTTAATGTGGTCAAGCCTTCTCATTTTTATGTACAATAAGATCAGAGGTAAATACCCTAGATCAGTATTGTCACTGATAACAGGGGTCTGTTAGCCCAGGACACAGGCATGAGGGCCCGAATCCCGAGCTTACTATCTGCAGAGTCACTGATCACAGATGAAAGGCCGATTTACACAGCTTCCTCTTTCCAGAGCCAGAGTAAAACCTGCTTCCTAAATGGTAATGGCTCTGATTGGAAACCAACCACAGCCATTTCATACAAGAAAGAAGGCTTTCTAGAAGTTCATTTACAGCTGTTTCTCTGGTAATATATTTGGAAGGACATTTTCTTAGCTTTGCTAGTATCTCAGCCTTGTCATCAGTACACACATAAATGTCCACTGCAACATAGTTGCAAGGTTGGGGGAGATGAAACATTCTAGAGACCAAGTAGCAAATGGGAGACCACATAACAAGAACCTAAGCACTGCTGTGTCATAAGGATATTTTTAAGATTTATTTTAAAATGTATATATTATTTTATGTATGAGGGCTCTATCTGCATGTACACCTGCATGTCAGAAGAGGCCATTATATGCAGAAGATCACATAGATGGTTGTGAGCCGCCACGTGGTTGCTGAGAATTGAACTCAGCAGTCATAACCACTGAGCCATCTCTCCAAGATCACAAATTCTTGCTAAGTGCTGATTTCTTTCCCTTGCATTTCATCTTCCCAATTTCCCTTCATCCTTTCCTTCACTCATCTCCATGCAAACCACTTTTTTTTCTAAAGTAAAACTAATTATTTCAAACTTTACCTCGTTGGAAGCAAATCTCAATGGGTTAACTCTTATATTCCCTTTAACTGTCTTGCCTTGGTATTTTTCAATTTTATTAAAGACATATGCTCAGTTAAGTATAGTGCAAAACAATTCGTCCCTAGTAAAAAGTTGGATAAATATTTAAAACTGCTTTTTGTTATCATTCTAAATTTTTAGAATGTCAGGCTAAATGATCTATTTTGTGGGGACAGAATGTTCTATGGTGAGAAATTTCAAGGCCAAATGGATCAGCCATTCAAAAGCCTAGCTTTAGGGCTCTCCACTGAAGCCAGTATAAAAGCTCTCCTTGTTCTTAGCTGTCAGTCTTCCCCTCCCACAAATTCTGGCATCTCTGTGGGAGAGAAGAAAGGACTTCGCCATTTTAAATCCCCTTCTCCATAGCTCCCTGTTGTTTCATTTCAGCATTCTCAAATTTCATTCAGAAGTTTAGAAGAGGAACTGTAGAGAGGTAGCTGACTTGCTAGTCACACAAATGCCCCGCCCCTAGCAACACTACACTAGCATTCCATAAACCCCTTTCATCTACTTCTCCCCAAAGCCAGACACCAAGATTATAAAGGGTTGAGAGTGGGCTGTGAACGTGCTGTAATAGGAAGCAAAACAGTTTAGCTGATGGTTCAGTCCCGCCAGGGAGCAAAATATAAGAAGAGCAAAGGGGGGCTTCATGAACTGTACATGATAAAATACAAACTTTGATTATAAACAACTTTTAGGTTGGGGAAGCAAAGATACAAATGTAATAATGTTGAGCGGATGATTACTGCGACAGTTTTGGTCCCTAGACCTACCTCAGTTTGGCCATGGTCATCTGTCTTTACCCAGGGCATGCTCAGTGCTTTCTACATCACATTTATGACCATTTCAAACTCCATCTTGCCTGCTGAAACTGGATTTTAGCCAACTAAGGCATGTCAGGAGGGTGGATCTTACTGCTGCTTCGGTCTTAAGAAAATTGTGCTTTGAGTTTGTGCCCATTATTCATTCTCTCTCTCTCTCTCTCTCTCTCTCTCTCTCTCTCTCTCTCTCTCTCTCTCTCTTTCTGGGCATATTGCATTTCTTATATTTCAAGTCCTTTACACACATGAGGATGCACACTGCAGAAGGAATGTCAGAGACAGCAAATACTGCCAACCTCACAATTCCTAGAGGAAATCATTTGGCCTGACAATAAGTAGCTCCCATTGAATTTTGTGGGATTAGGAACTTCCGTGCCTATACCTCAAAGTACTGTGTCACTTATCTTTGAAATTCCCTCCCTTACTTTCCAGGTTATTATCCACCACTGAAACCATTTTAAGCAATTAAGGGATTCTATTGCTCATGTGCTATTCATCAGCAAATATGTCTATCCAGATATCTCCCATTCGGTTTTATTAGAAGATTAAAATGAAAAAAAAAAATATCACTGCTGTTCATTGCTCTTTCTGCCTGTTCCTTGTTTTCTAGCAAGGTGAAAGAAATGCATCACACCGGGCATGGTGGCGCATGCCTTTAATCCCAGCACTCGGGAGGCAGAGGCAAGCAGATTTCTGAGTTCAAG
>NC_034610.1:51708810-51718477 GCF_900095145.1 Mus pahari | reverse complement strand
AAAGAAAGAAAGAAAGAAAGAAAGAAAGAAAGAAATGCATCACAAAGAATTCCAAAGTAGCCAGCCAACCTTGTTTTCTCATTGGGTCACCATCTTTATTCTTGGATCTCCAACTATCTACTCATAGTCTCAATTTAGGCCACATGCACATCAGTTTTAGTTCCCTTAACCAATAAGATAGAGCTTTGATTAAAAATAACTTTCGGTTTGCAGGAAGCAAACACCAGTGTTTCTTAGCTCATATTATAGAAAAATACCCCTCCTGGAGTGTAATAGTAGTCTTGAATAAAATTACATTTTTTTAAAAAAACATTCAAATAACGGAGAACTCACGGGTTGTAAATTTTATATCACAGATATTAAAAATAACTTCATCCCACCACAGATTGCATTCTAATAAATAGTTAATAGAAACTTACACTGAGCAACGTTTTTCTGAACTTCTGAGAATGAACGAGAAACAGTCTCAGGGTGAGGATGTGGCTGTCAGTCCAAGCTTTAGATAATGAACCCTCAGCAGCTGAACAGTCTCTTCTCTTGGCAGTTGAATCCCTCATGAACCCCGCCCACTGTTCTGAGGCCGGGCCACAAGCACAGCCAGCACAGGAGATGCTGAAAACACACTTACCTAAATCTCATCTTTAAGATGCAGAAGTAGGATCCTGCCCTACCCAGTTTGCTCTTTCGAGTTTGCCAAGAAGAAACATACCTTCTTACACTTGGGGGTCGTCCCGCTCTGCGTGGCGTCAGGCTCTGTGTGGCCAGTCTAGCAATGGAAGAGGTGGGGCAGAGGGCTAGTTGTCTTAAAGAACACTCTCAGGGATTCTTTTATAAAACAAAGTCCATTCATCTTCCACAGCGGTCCCGACAAACGCCTTTGCAAATTGAACTTCAAAGGACTACTCTGCTCAGTGTCACCACAGCAGCTGGGCTACTATGACGTCAGGGACTTGGAGGCGGCCTTAAGGCTGCTGCTTCCAACCACAGCTCTTGTAACTTTAGAGCAGTTCTCCCTCTGGGTAAACAACTCCAGGTCCAGGACATTTTTAACTTTTATAATGGAGCCTAGCATTTTCAAACTTGCCAAGAGCGATCTGCTCGCTAGCAGCACATGATGACAATTTAGATTTCTTTTATTTGGAAAGTAGACTCTTTTTTAGGAGCAAGAACAGTCCCCTTCCTCCATCCCCTCTCTTTCCCTCTCTCTCCACAGTGAGATGCAGTTTCAGTGCCTTTGTAAGTCTGGCCAGGGATGAAGTAGAAAGGTGTGAGAAAAATATGAAATACACACACACACACACACACACACCAGCAAGCATGAGTCAAAATGTGTGTTGAAACATATTGAATGTCTGCCTTTAAGCAAAATAGAAATGGGGCATAAATAGAGAGAGAGAGAGAGAGAGAGAGAGAGAGAGAGAGAGAGAGAGAGAGAGGATATGTATTTGGCCTTATGTATCCAGGGATCTGTGGTTTACTTTAGTCAATAACATCTCTAGGGCTAAGATAGCAAATCAGTTACACTGAATTTTAAGTACTAAGCTCTTATCATCAAGCTAAAGTTTTCTGCCTGTATAATGTAACAATGTGTCATTTGAAGCATGCCATAATTTCATGCTATTTTTTGCCCACCTCCAAGCACCATCCCATAAGGAGCTAAATTTCTTAATAATGGTGAACTGGTCAGGGTAGCCATATATTTATTTAATTGAATCAGCTGACTAATTAATTAGCATTAATTGTTAAATAATTAATTGCTTAGCAAAACAGGCTAGCCTAAAACTCAATATTGCATCTCAGACTGGTCTCAATTTAGTTCAACCCTGCTTCAGCCTTTCAAGTCCTGGAATTATGATCTTGAGCCACCAATTCCAGCTTCTTTACTTCTTCAGAAGGATGTTATACAGGCAGAGTAGCTGAAAGAAATGCTTCCCTATGTTTAGAGAGCTAGGCTTCATATTTCCAGGGCAGCAACAATCATCATAGTTTCAATAGTAACACTAGTTATTCACTGGGAGCAGCTTTAAGCAAAGCTCTGTGCTAAGGATGTCAAGCGGAGCTTAGTGTTAGTTTACCACCTTAGCAACTGTCTCTGCAGTTTTATTCACCTCATCTTACTTATATCCATGGCTTAGAGAGCTAAAACATCTTGACAAAGCCCACAGAAAGACCTTTGAGAGGAGGAGCAAGACTTGGAACCAGTTTGGGGACCCTGGATTTCGTTACAGGGACCTAGGACTCAATACTTCTGCCTCCTTTAACTGTGTAAGGCTGTGGCCTCTGTCTCTTCCTTAACCAACTAGATGAATTTACTTCATAAGACTGTAAGGCAAACAAATACATGGAGTGACAGTTACAGTTGGTCCCTCCTGCTTGCCTCGGTGCTAATGCAAACGGGAGGGCGAAGAAGAAACTTTGCTCAGAACCATCAGCTGGAGCTATCAAATAATACTCTTGTGGACTCTTCATTCCAAATCATTGAGTTTCTATGTGTTCCCTGTAATTCAAGCTAGGCTTCGCATCTGGACATGTTGGTATAAGCCTGGAATCCCAGAACTTCAAGCTAGGCTTTGCGTCTGGACATGTTGATATAAGAGTGGAATCCCAGAACTTGAGAGATACAGGCAAGAGGATCAGCAGTTTAAGCTAATTTCAGATACTGGGGAAGTTCAAGGCCAACCTAGGCTCCATGAGACACTGCTCTCCAAACAAACAGACATAAACCCATAAACAATAACTGAAGAGAAGAAAGACAAAAGGCCCTTTCCGAAATTCTGTCAGAAAGTCAAATAGCATTTGGCTGACTTTCAGAAGTTAGGTTGTGCTAAGGACTCTGGTCTTCCCTGTGGCTATTTCAATATCCTTTTCCTGTGCTAATAAAAAGGAACTACAGTTCCTTTTTATTAGCTTCTTATATTGTATGTAGATTTTGCCAATGAGTTACTTCAAATTTAACACTATTGTGAATATCGTCTAGCCCTTTCTGCTGAATAATTTTGTAAACATATGTACATACATACATATTCTCTTGGTCTCTGTCTCTCTGTCTCTCTCTATCTCTGGAGTAAGCACATCAATATAAAGACAACAACTGTTTAAACTGCTTTAAAGAGCTTCCAAACAATTCATTTTAACAAGAGTGGCTATTGATATATGCACAAGATACATGAATTGAAAAAAAAACAAAAAACCAAAAAAACTAATGATAGTGTATGTAGCCCCACAGTAATGGTGATAATTTTACTTCTTAAACAAACTGACATTTTAAAGTGTTAAAATAACAACGATTTTATAGAAAACATGTCATTTATTGTGTAATGCAGATGATTTGTAAGCCGTTTGAACATTTGAATTCATCTCAAAATAACAAACACACTCAAATTATTGGTCTCCATTTTAGAAAGATTTTTACTCACAATTGCATGCCTGCTAATCCAATTTCAAAGTGTAACAGAATATATACAGTACTCAATAAGAGTTAACAGAGAAAGACCAGCTACCATTAAGAAACAATACAGCAAATTAAAAAAAAAAAAAGGCTTAAAAGCATTTGTACTTATGATAACAGTAGCCATGAGCTAGAACATTTTGGAAAAGTAGAAGAAAGATACTCATCACATAAATGGCATGAGCAGGTGTTTCCAGAGTCACCGAATTTAGAGCCAAAAAGAGCCTCTGAGGTCATCTACTTAACCTTCTCAGTTTACAGTGAAGGGGGAGACCCTGTCATGAGATCATCTGTTCAAGGTCACTAATTACACCAAGAATAGAATCCTGGTGCTCTCATTCCCAGGGCAGCGCTGTGAAATTTTAAATTCCAACCAAGTCAAGAGACAAGAATCAAGATCAGGGATAAGGATGTTAGCTGTCACTGGAGAATAAGATGCTGGCTTCTGGCTTTGCCAAATCTGTCTGGGTTGGATCAAGGGAGTCCATAGTCTGTCAAGTGTGCCATAAAACACCATATAGTTGAGAGTTTATGTTGCTAATCAGATAAAGAGAGTTGGAGCCTGGGGAGGTGGCTTAATGGGTCATAGTGTTAGTCACATAAGCTTAATAGATCTGCTTCAGTCGCTGAAAGCAATGTACAAAGCTGAATGAGGTGGTATGCGTCTGTGACCCTGACACTTCCACAGAAAGATGGGGGGCAGGGTTAGAACTGTCCTGAAGCTGGTAATGCACAGCATAGCATCAGAGACGAGGTACCCTATGTCAACATATGGGCATAGGTGAGGACTGATGTCTCAAGGCTGCACTCCGACTTCTGCTCTTCAAGCTAAGACAACTCTGGATGCTACAAGCTGGGTATATCTGAGTTCATGCTTGTACAGTTTTTCTTCCTTCTTTACCATTCAATAATATTTACAGTGTGTTTCTGTTTTCTGTAAAAATGACATGAAAATAACCGAGAGCACAGAATAAAGTTGGAGGGAAAAGGGAGCTCATTCTTTTCATGCTAAAGTTGGAGGCCATACTATAAGAAGCACTGTGTTTTAGATAGTCATTCTTCGCACTGAAAACTTTTTGATGTTGCTGTTTGTTTTGTTTTGTTTTTTAAGATACAGAGTTTCTCTGTGTAGCCCTGGCCATCCTGGAACTCACTATGTATGCCAGTCTGGCCCTGAACCTGACTATCAAGTGTTGGGATTAAAGGCATGTGTGCCGCCAACACCTATCCTTCCTTCTAGAACAATGTCTGCCTTGTATAGATCCTTTAAGGTATGTGATCTCACAGTACAGCTGAGCTCTTCAATCTTTAAGTATCTCCACTTTTTTTTAGGAAGACAGATCTGAGGTATATCAGTTAATATTCCACTTATAAAACATTGATGAGCAGCAACAATATCCCAGGTCACACCTGGGGGGGGGCGGGTTGGATTTGAAGAATAAGACAAATTCATGAATTCCATAAAGCTACTGTGAGGAGTCGAAGAAATGGGGTCCGCAGTGCGACCCCTCAAGTCTCTTTTCTTGTAATTAAATACACCGTTCCACCCAGGCATTCAGTTCAGTGTTACAACCGGCCACAGCTCACACTGCTCAGAGGCTTATACTGAACTATTTGTGAAAACTAGGAACTTTGAACTTTTCCCATCAGTTCATCCAGTGTGGACTCCCGCCCCCATCAACTGTGGTCTTATGTTTTCTGCATCCTAGAAAAGCAGAGCTGTAAGTGTGCGTTAGGAGAATAAAGATGACCTTGATGCATATGAGGCTCTGACTGGGTAAAAGTTGGAACGGCTACACCAAGGACATTTTTCCTTAGAAGTTACATACTTAGACTATTACATTTCAGCTAGTGCACTGTTTTCCCAGCGTTGGATGTTTTTAACCAAGACTCATGGGATGCTGGCTTCTTCTATTCTGAGGTCTGGTGACATGGCAATAGATATTTTAGCCAAGCCTTACGTAGGCACTTCGAGATGTAAGAAATAGTTCAAAGAGACACTTTTGAACTATCAAATTATAGTTTAAATTCTAGTCCAAATTCTGAGTAAAATAACAATGTACTTGAGAAATGTCTGTTATCTAAAATTAGAAAAATACACCCCTTTAAGCTTTTCAAATTGGTGTTTAGCATCTAATTCTATTATTTACAAATTCATGACTTGTCGATGTCCAAAGCATCAAAATAAGGAGGGCACTCTGCTAAGGGTGTCTATTTAGTATTCGCCACTAGATGGCAAACCTGAGTCACTTCTCTTTGCTTGTAAGTTTTGAGGCCCAGACTGGCCATTTAGAGAGTGATGTAGAGGAGCATTGGAAATAATCCTTAGTGTTCTAAAAATGTGGCTACCCCACAGGCAATAGCATTATGTTTCCAAAAGTTGTCTGCTACAATGAAAGTGATATAAGAAGCCAACTGTTGGTTCTTCACAGCCAGCACAGAGAAGGAGAATCACCACCACCGTATAGAAAAGACTAGAAGGAACGAGCTGGGAGCATAGGATAGCCATCTGTTTCACTTCTATGTCACGGGTGAGAAAGGCAAGCAAGGACTGGAAAAGAAGAAGCAGGGCTGGGGCCTAGATTCCGAGGCCACTGTGGAGAATGGGAAGATCTGTGGCACTGTTAGTGAGAAGGTCCTTGTGATGAGAGAGAGGCCTGAGGTCATGCCTCAGAGTAGTCAGAAAACTTCCACAGCTGCCAGGCTCATTCCCCAAGGTCAAGGCATCTCAGGGAGCCCAGATACGCTTTGAAATATGATACCCTCAAAGAAAGCTTGTTTGCAAACATCTCAGAAGCCCATTAAAAGAGAGAGAGATTAAAATGTTGTGGTGTTTAATAAATAGATAGTTCAGTATCTGATGAAGTCAGTAGGCACTTTGTATACCGGTCAGCCTGTCTGTGTTTGAACCTTATAGTATATAGTGCAGTTCTTGATGCTTTCTGAACGGTTTGCACAATCATAATCCTAAAGCTTTGCTTTTTCTACTGCAGTTATTTAGAACCCACTGTGATAATTTGAATCTACTTTCTAAAACTTCAGTAATTTCAAACAAGCAGCCCCGAGTCATGGGGCTTATACATAAACACTTCCAGATGTAAGAAATAGTCCAAAGAAACACCTTTGAACTGTCAAATTTTATTTTAAATTCTAGCCAAAATTCTAGTAAAACAACAACATATTTGAGAAATGGACCTATTTTTGGAACCAATAGCATCCCTTCTAAAGTTAGGGGACGATCAGAAATATGAGCTCACCTCTGGCAGTGTGTTCTCACAGCGATACTGCGCGGCAAGACTAGGAAGGTCATCAACTCCTTCCAACTCTGCCCTTTGCCTGCCTCCCTGTGGCTTCTTCACCCAGATAGAGTCCAAGGCTGTGAGAACAATGGGATGGCTCTCCAAGTGGTAGCCCTAACCCTAGAGGATGATACAACTCCAAAGGAAGGTGTTCAGATTCCTAGAGCTCACCTAAACTCCAGAATAAATTAGTTTCAGTACTTTGTCATGTAAAAAATATCTACCTTGGAGATTCTACATAACTGATCTATTTTAAAGGCATTTGCTTTCTGTTCAAGAGTTAATAGTATAAGTAAAATGTCAGCAATGTTTTTCAAAAACCAAAACAAAACTATAGATAGTCATGAAAAAGAGAAACTATACAGAACTCAGTTTGGGGGTTGATATACAAAACACCATATGTGTATAAATATGTGTGTATGAAGCCCCCATGTCTGTCTGTCTGTCTATCTATCTATCTATCTATCTATCTATCTATCTATCTATCTATCTATCTATCTATCTATCTATCATCTATCATCTATCTATATACGCTCAAGCAGAGAGGGTATTGATGGAAACTTATTAGGTTACACATAGCAGGAAGCATTTGAGTCTATGGCTCCACGAATTTTCAGTATGGCCATCGTGAAAAAGAGCCACTTGTACCTCCTCACCCTCCTAACTGTGGACACAAAAGCACTATGTAGAAGCACGTAGATGCTACCGCATTCGCTGAGGTGTATTCAGAAGGTGAAGTATCCTTCCAGTGTCTCTCTCTGAAGTCTTTCAAGTGTCATGAGAATACTGGGGTTCACTGTCATCAAACTGTATATGAAACCATCTCACCTACTCCACACCAGATTACAGATTCAGAACTGCTTGTCTCCCTGTACCTTTCCTGCCTGTAAAGAGGGCTCGAACAGATAATGTCTTTATGCATAATGGTTTTGAATTGTACCAAATTCCATTATTTTAATAAACAGTTAACTTTCCTCACATTTTAATACCACCCTCTGCCACTTCCGGTTTATTCCCGACAGTCAGTCAGAGCCTGACTCTGCTAGGGGAGACTTTACTCTAGGAGAATATAGCTAAGACACTGCACAGAGCGCTGGAATCAAGGCTTACATTCCAAGCTTCAATTATAGACAATTAAATAGCCACATCCCAGTCTACCACATACACCGCACATTCCTGGCTTGAACCAAAATTTCCTTGCTTAATGAGTTTCAGTCATCTTTATTTAAAAGTAACCAAGCAGATTCCTGCTTTCCTTAAAGCTATACTAAATTAACCAAGACTCTTGTTTCTATGCCCAAGAAAGTACCTTAGAAGGGAATTGTCTATAATAATTTTGGTTTAAAAAATTATCTCCAGCATGTCATTTAAGTAACATAGCTTTGAAAGTGAGAATAGAAGATTCCTTGCCTCAACTACTGGGAGATTTTGTGAGGTTGATCATTTAAAACCAGCAAAAATGAAATAAGTGCACACTGAACAAAGTAACAAAAATAATACTGAAATGAGGTCAGAGAGACAGGCAGGGAAGTGTGAGGGGTGGGGGAGCAAGAGTGAGGTGCCCAGAGGAAGGGCATGCTGGAAACTCTCACAGATCTTGGGCACCATCTTTTTAAACTTGTCTTCCCAACCCTAAATACTAGGTTCCTACAGAAGAACCTAAATCAGAAGGAGAAGATCAGAAAAAGTCACTTCACTGGTAGTTTGCTGAGAGCACCTTCCTTTCACTAGCCTACCAGCCACTTCTCTGTGACACAGGGACCTCTGACCACCTGACTTTAGTGAATTTATCACACATCACAGCAGGTTGGCTGTGTGCTCATGTGTGTGCCTGTGTACATGCTGAAGCACGTTAGAAGCTTGGCTGGACAGTCGACAGACCAGAGTTAGAAATGCCTTTCTCAGAATTCACTGGGAGAGTAAATTTGCATCCTGAAGTTCAGAGATTTGGTCAGAGTGAATCCAAAGAGCCCAGAGAATGGTAGCCAGGCCAGTCCCATTCAGATTGCTCTCCCTTCCCCAGTATCTTAAGACAGTTCTATCTATGAAAGGCGTGGCTGGGATGTAAGAGTCACATAAAATTCTTGTATTAAAATTCAGCCATATGTGTTTGTATCATGACTGCCACATGAGATCTAAAGGTAATGCTGTTTGGTTAGCCCAAAGAGCAAAGATCATTGCTATGGTCCTTGCGTTACCACTGCAGACATTTCCAGTGCCTTTAAGAAAGCCTACGGATTTGTTGTTACAGCATATAGAACCAGTATGAGGGTTTGATTTATTGTACACATCTATGTACCTGCAATGTGCCTGCCTTGCATTTTGTCATCCTGGTTCTTTTTGCCACTGGACAAGTGTTCCTTTTGTCTTCTTTGATTTTTGTTAGTTTTGAGAAACTGGGTTAGTGGGGAGAGGTTTTTCTTTCTTCCTGAAATTTTAATTTTATTTTTATGTGTACTTATGTTTGTGAGTGTTTGCCTGCATATCTATATATGCATCATGTGTCCGTAGTGCTTACAGAGTCCAGAACCAGGCACTGGGTCCCCCAGAACTGAGTTACAGCTGTCAGTTATGAGAAGTCAATGAGAATGGGACCCAGGTTCTCAGCAAGAGCACTGAGGACTTAGAGCCTTCTCTTCCACCCCGTCTTTTAAAAATGGCAACAGCACAGTAGAGAACTTCCCAGTCATTGTACATCGTGAAACATTCCCATATATTCCCAGAATCTCCATAGGTAGCTAAGAACCACTGCTTGGCTGGGGAGTCTGTGGCTCCAAGTGTCATAGACATTTCAAGCAATTGTCAGTTTCAACCCTTAAACATGTATGTTCAGTTCCATTGAGTTTGTAACTTGGAAAAGTATCAAAAATCTAGCAGACAGGTTTGAGTTTTTTGTTGTTGTTGTTTTTTTTTTTTTTTT